>NC_053159.1:111267945-111465445 GCF_016835505.1 Polypterus senegalus | reverse complement strand
CTTAGATTAAATTCTGTAATTACAGCCACATTAGCTCCACAAATGAGACACACGGGTTCAGTAAACATATACTCAGCCTCCCATCGGTTTTTAAAGGCTCTATTTTCAGAATCAACTTTTCTCTTCAGCATCGTGTGAGCTAGCTTCGCAATAACTTGCAGCATCATAAGGTAGACTTGATTAACGCGGTAACTGTTCGGCAAGGCAGCTGAAGCGCTGCATTATGGGATCTGTAGTTTATTGTGTTACCAGCGCTTCATATACCGGGCTTTAATAACAATAATACAGTATATAAAATGATCTCGCGGGCGGATATAATTACGCCGGGCGGATGTGGCCCTGCCCTTGAGTTTGACACATATGGACTAAATAGAACTTGAAAAGATATATTTTTCAAATGTGATCGCGCAATTCAGATAGAGTTGACGCGCACTACAGCCTGCATGCCTCAATAAGTCATCCTCCCTCGCCTTACTTTTTACCGTTCATCTAATGAATACACTGAGTATGGCTTTACCAAAACAATCATTGATGGCGAATAAAGTATCCATTATTCGAGTATGTAGATCGGGTTATATATATATACATATACATATACCAGCGTATCAGCGAGAAGTAGTGTGTTAAAAAGCTAGAAAAGAAAAGGGAACATTTTAAAAATAGCGTAACATGACTGTCAATATACAGTATTTGTTTTGTGAGTGTTACTGAGTGTTGCTGTCATCAAGGATTTGATTATCATTATTTCTTTCAATCAGGTTCGTATTTGTAGGATGTGTTGTGTTCAAGTTACATTCCGTGTTTGTCAATCGTTGTAAAGATGACAGGTTTCATTCATCGATTCGTTTCTTACTGCATCAATAAACAGCTCGTCTTCTTCTTTATCTGAGACCTGACACACTGCATGCACGGGTTTTTACACTGTCTTCCTTTAGCGGGACATTGACTTTTCCAACGTGTGCTTTGTTTCCGCAGTAGTTGGATTTATGAATATGCTTGTATGTATGAGACGCTTCATATTTTTGCTGCCTTTTCAATTGTGTAATTCGGTTTTGTTCAGCTCTTTGGAACTGTTGCCTTTTATCTGTGCACTGCGTCAGTTCCGTGAGCCACTTGGTGTACATGCATCGAAGGTTCCCAGCTGTGCTGGTGCCATCTCGTGCTATGTCCATGGCTGTATTTAATGTTACCTTAGTCCTGGCACTTAAAACTTTCTCTCGCAGTTTAGCTGAGTTTGTGTCAAACACCACCCTGACCATCTCATCTTCCTCTCCATAAGCACAGTCCTTCACCCGTGAATATTTACCCGTGGCAGTTTGCTATTGGATTGCGCTGACGGACGGCCTTATATGGGCAGGCACTAAATTACAAGCGCCAGCGCAGCCTGTCTATGAACTTAATTTAAAGTGTAGGTTTACATCGTGCTTTGTTTCCGAAGTAGCAGAACTCATGAATATGGTTGTATATGTCACTCGCTCGCTTCTTATTGTTTAGCTGCCTTCTCAATTATATAATGCATGTTTTCTTCAGCGCTTTTTGAGGTCTTCCTGGTTTTCTATGTACTGCGTGATTACGTGGGAGGCGTGATGATGTCACGAAACTCCGCCCCCGGCGTTGAAGCTCATCTCCATTACAGTAAATGGAGAAAAACTGCTTCCAGTTATGACCATTACGCGTAGAATTTCGATATAAAACCTGCCCAACTTTTGTAAGGAAGCTGTAAGGAATGAACCTGCCAAATTTCAGCCTTCCACCCACACGGGAAGTTGGAGAATTAGTGATGAGTCAGTGAGTGAGTCAGTGAGTGAGTGAGGGCTTTGCCTTTTATTAGTATAGATATATATATATATATATACACACACATATATACAGTCTTTGGGGTGCGAGCAACTGTTGCTGGGGGTGCCAGAATCCATGAAGGAAGAAAAATGAAAAACATTATTTGTACAAAATCTTAATTTATTTATCCATTCCTAAATAATTAAATGGGCAGGCTATTTTGTATCAGTGCAATACACTGTTTGTTAAAACGGATGACTCCCGCTCTTACATGCAAGTCTGCCTGGATATTATGAACTATCGTATCTGTTCAAGTTCTATTTAAATTTTAAATAGAAGGAATTTTTATTTATTCGACAGAATATTATTCCGGAATAAATCAACTTAAACCTTAAATAACTTATAATATTTTGCTCTCCATAAAAATATATCCTGTCTAAATTATACAAGTTAGAAATAAAGTAAACGTTAAAAGAACAAACATTCAAATTTCTTTACTCTTATGTAATTTTATATAAAAATAAACTTAAATTTTAAATATCCCAAAAGATTTTGCTCTCCATAAAAATATATCCTGTCAAAATTATACAAATTCAAATATGAACATGGTGCATAACAAAACCTGGAAATATAAATAAAATGTGTTCTTTTCAGCAATAACAAATCAAATCATTCAGTTGTCTTTGCTCTTATGTCATTTTATCAGATTTGGACGCCTGGCATCTTTTTTTGGCAACAAGTTCGTTTATGTTTGCTGTGAGGTTCTGTGTTGTGGAGATTCTCAGGATGGACTGCAGGTGCTCATCAGTGAGGCGACTCCTGTGTGCTGTTTTGTTAGTCTTCATGACTGAGAAGAGCTTCTCACACAGATATGTGCTACCAAACATGCACAAGGTTCGAGCGCATGTAGCGGAGCTGGAGCATTTCTGCGGGAATGGAGTGAATAAACTGTGCGGGCGTGCAGTATCGTACTTTGCCTTCAGTGTGCCATTACACTGCAGCTCAATCACCTCCATCTGAATCTGCACAGGTGCAGTTTCCACATCGACGGCAAATGGGTTGCGAAACAACTCAAAATTCTTTTTTTGTTCTTCAAAGTCACCAAAGCGCCATGTGAACTCAGTGCGCAGTGCACTCAGTTTATCAGCAAAGTATGTATTTCGGAACACCGTTGCGCCGACTTGGTTCAACATTACTTGGCAACAGGGAAAGTGGGGCAAGTTGCACTGGTGCATTTGTGTCTCCCATAAAAGCAGCTTCACTTGAAATCACTTTGTGATTTTGCACGGTAAAACGTCTGCTGAAGTGTCAGATTCTTCTTTAACTCTTCTGCTTTCTGTATCTTCTGCATTGCATTCAGGTCTTTCAGGTTATCTTGATGTTTTGTCTCATAGTGCCGTCTTAGATTAAATTCTGTAATTACAGCCACATTAGCTCCACAAATGAGACACATGGGTTTACCGGCAATGTCAGTAAACATATACTCAGCCTCCCATCGGTTTTTAAAGCCTCTATGTTCAGAATCACCTTTTCTCTTCGGCATCGTGTGGGCTAGCCGCAATAACTTGCAGCATCATAAGCTAGACTTGATTAATGCGGTAAGTGTTCGGCAAGGCAGCTGAAGCGCTGCATTATGGGATCTGTAGTCTATTGTGTTACCAGCGCTTCATATCCCCAGGCCATTAATAACAATAATATATAAAATGATCTCGTGGGCCGGATATAATTACACAGGGGGCCGGATGTGGCCTGCGGGCCTTGAGTTTGACACATATGGACTAAATAGAACTTGAAAAGATAATTTTTTCGAATGTGATCACGCAGTTCAGATCGAGTTGACGCGCACTACAGTACATCGAGCCCGCGTGCTATTGTGGTTTTGCCTGTGTGCCCCAATAAGTAACCGTCCCCTCGCTCTTACTTTTTTACCGTTCATCTAATGAATACACTGAGTATGGCTTTACCAAAACAATCATCGATCGCGAATAAAGTATCCATTATTCATAAAGCTTCAATTGGTGATCTGTCTTTCTGCATTAACCGCATATTTTTTCATACATCTCAAACCAAGGGGATGCAAGGCTAAAATGAATCGGGAATTACATGGACATACTCAGTGCATCCCCTCTCGGGAATCGAACCTCGGACACCGGCGCTAGAGGCGAAGCCTCTACTATTGCACCACGGCGTGTGGTTTGTCTATTTGAGCGTAGCAGTGTAATTCAGTTTTTGTTCTGCACTCTTTGGAACTGTTGCTGTTGCGTGAGCCGCTGAATATGGTTTTATATGTCACTCGCTCGCTTCTAATTGTTTCGCTGCCTTCTTAATTATATAATGTATGTTTTCTTCAGCGGTTTTTGGAGCTCTTCCTGGTTTTCTACGTACTGCGTGATTACGTGGGAGGCGTGATGATGTCACGAAACTCCCCCGGCTTTCGAGCTCAACTCCATTACAGTATATGCAGAAAAATAGCTTCCAGTTATGACCATTACGCGTAGAATTTCGAAATGAAACCTGCCCAACTTTTGTAAGGAAGCTGTAAGGAATGAACCTGCCAAATTTCAGCCTTCTACCTATACGGGAAGTTGGAGAATTAGTGATGAGTCAGTCAGTCAGTGAGGGCTTTGCCTTTTATTAGTATAGATATATGTGTGTATGTATATACAGTATATAATATGTATTTGTGTGTGTGTGTGTATATATATATATATATGTGTGTATGTGTATATATATATATATATATAATAATAATATAATATGTATGTATGTACAGTAATCCCTCGCTATATCGCTTCGACTTTCGCGGCTTCACTCTATCGCGGATTTTAAATGTAAGCACATCTAAATATATATCACGGATTTTTCACTGGTTAGCCGCTTTCTGCGGACAATGGGTCTTTTAATTTAGGTTACGCTTCCTTAGTTTGATTGCCCAGTTGATTTCATACAAGGGACGCTATTGGCGGATGGCTTAGAAGCTACCCAATCAGAGCATGTATTACATATTAACTGAAACTCCTCAATGCTAAAAGATATGCTTCCCTCGTGGCGCTTGTTTTGTTTGCTTCTCTCTCACTCTCTCTGCCTGACGGAGGGGGTGTGAGCAGAGGGGGCTGTTTACACAGTGGCTGTTTGCCTAGAAGATAGGACGCTCCTCTACAAAATGCCGCTTTATCGCGGTGCTTCTGTATACTTAAAAGTACGTATTGATTTTTTGATTGTTTGCTTTTCTTAGCGCTCTCTCTGACATTATCTGCTCTTCACGGTGCTCCTTTGAAGATAAGATATGTTTGCATTCTTTTAATTGTGAGAAAGAACTGCCATCTCTGTCTTGTAATGAAGCACAGTTTAAGCGTTTGACTAAAGGGTGTTATTTCATGTCTAGAGGGCTCTAATAATGTTAACAGTGTGGGAGAGTTTATAAGGGCTTAAAATATATAAAAATAACCATACAAACATATGGTTTCTACTTCGCGGAAATTCATTTATCGCGGCAGAGTCTGGAACAGATTAACCGCAATAAACGAGGGTTGACTGTATATGTTTGTGTGTGTGTGTATATATATATATATATATATATATATATATATCTATACAGTAATCCCTCGCTATATCGCGCTTTGACTTTCGCGGATTTTAAATGTAAGCACATCTAAATATATATCACAGATTTTTCGCTGGTTTGCGGATTTCTGCAGACAGTGGGTCTTTTAATTTATGCTACACGCTTCCTCAGTTTGTTTGCCCTGTTGATTTCATACAAGGGACGCTATTGGCGGATGGCTTAGAAGCTACCCAATCAGAGCATGTATTACATATTAACTTAAACTCCTCAGTGCTATAAGATATGCATCCCGCGCGGAGCTTGATTGTTTGCTTGTCTCTGCCTCTCTCACCCTCTCTGACATTCTCTGCGCCTGACGGAGGGGCTGTGAGCAGAGGTGCTGTTTGCTTAAAAGATACTGACGCTCCTCTAAAAAAATGCCGCTTTATTGCGGTGCTCGGCATATTTAAAAGCACAAAAGCCCACTTATTGATTTTTTGATTGTTGCTTTAATCTCGCTCTCTCTCTCTGACGTTCTCTGCGCCTGACGGAGGAGATGTGATCAGAGGGCTGTTTGCACAGAGGCTGTTTGCTTAGAAGATACTAACGCTCCTTCAAAAAATGCCGCGGCAAACTTAAAAGCACATATTGATTTTTTGATTGTTTGCTTTTCTTTGCGAGCTCTCTCTCTCTCTCCCTCTGAAATTCTCTGCTCCTGAAGAGAAGAAGATCTATTTGCATTCTTTTAATTGTGAGAAAGAACTGTCATCTCTGTCTTGTCATGGAGGACAGTTTAAACTTTTGACTAAAGGGTGTTATTTCATGTCTAGAGGGCTCTAATAATGTTAACAGTGTGGGAGAGTTTATAAGGGCTTAAAATATATAAAAATAACTACACAAACATATGGTTTCTACTTCGCGGATTTTTAGTCGCTGGGGGTTGTGGAGCAACCCAGCGATCGAGGAGGATTACTGTACTAATAAAAGGCAAAGCCCTCACTGACTCACTCACTCACTGACTCATCACTAATTCTCCAACTTCCCGTGTAGGTAGAAGGCTGAAATTTGGCAGGTTCATTCCTAACAGCTTACTTACAAAAGTTGGACAGGTTTCATTTTGAAATTCTACGCGTAATGGTCATAACTGGAAGCCATTTTTCTACATATAATGTAATGGATTTGAGCTCGAAAGCCATGGGGGGCGGAGTTTCATGTGACATCATCACGCTTCCCACGTAATCACGTGAACTGACTGTCAACGCAGTACGTAGAAAACCAGGAAGAGCTCCAACAAGCGCTGAAGAAAACATGCATTAGATAATTCAGAAGGCAGCGAAACAATAAGAAGCGAGCGAGTGACATATACAACCATATTCATGAGTGCTGCTACTTCGGAAACAAAGCACGGTGTAAACCTAAACTTTAAATTAAGTTCATAGACAGGCTGCGCTGGCGTTTGTCATGCCACGGGTATGCGGGATACAAGTTTAATGAGAGGGCGCGGGATATAAGCGAGAGTTTTGATCACTTTGTAACTAAGTTAAAATTGCAGGTGAGGGGCTGTGCTTATGCAAATTCCGAGAGACTGTGTTTGTGGGGGATATACTGCCTTAATTCTACGTGGCATTGATTCAACAAGGTGCTGAAAGCATTCTTTAGAAATGTTGGCCCATATTGATAGGATAGCATCTTGCAGTTGATGGAGATTTGTGGAATGCACATCCAGGGCACGAAGCTCCCGTTCCACCACATCCCAAAGATACTCTATTGGGTTGAGATCTGGTGACTGTGGGGGCCATTTTAGTACAGTGAACTCATTGTCATGTTCAAGAAACCAATTTGAAATGATTCGAGCTTTGTGACATGGTGCATTATCCTGCTGGAAGTAGCAATCAGAGGATGGGTACATGGTGGTCATGAAGGGATGGACATGGTCAGAAACAATGCTCAGGTAGCCCGTGGCATTTAAACGATGCCCAATTGGCACTAAGGGGCCTAAAGTGTGCCGAGAAAACATCGCCCACACCATTACACCACCACCACCACCAGCCTGCACAGTGGTAACAAGGCATGATGGATCCATGTTCTCATTCTGTTTACGCCAAATTCTGACTCTACCATTTGAATGTCTCAACAGAAATCGAGACTCATCAGACCAGGCAACATTTTTCCAGTCTTCAACTGTCCAATTTTGGTGAGCTCGTGCAAATTGTAGCCTCTTTTTCCTATTTGTAGTGGAGATGAGCGGTACCCAGTGGGGTCTTCTGCTGTTGTAGCCCATCCGCCTCAAGGTTGTGCGTGTTGTGGCTTCACAAATGCTTTGCTGCATACCTCGGTTGTAACGAGTGGTTATTTCAGTCAAAGTTGCTCTTCTATCAGTTTGAATCAGTCGGCCCATTCTCCTCTGACCTCTAGCATCAACAAGGCATTTTCGCCCACAGGACTGCCGCATACTGGATGTTTGTCCCTTTACACCATTCTTTGTAAACCCTAGAAATGGTTGTGCGTGAAAATCCCAGTATCTGAGCAGATTGTGAAATACTCAGACCGGCCCGTCTGGCACCAACAACCATGCCACGCTCAAAATTGCTTAAATCACCTTTCTTTCCCATTCTGACATTCAGTTTGGAGTTCAGGAGATTGTCTTGACCAGGACCACACCCCTAAATGCATTGAAGCAACTGCCATGTGATTGGTGGATTAGATAATTGCATTAATGTGAAATTGAACAGGTGTTCCTAATAATCCTTTAAGTGAGTGTGTATATATATATATATATATATATATATATATATATATATATATATAAAGTTGGGCAGGTTTTATATCGAAATTCTACGCGTAATGGTCATAACTGGAAGCAGTTTTTCTCCATTTACTGTAATGGAGATGAGCTTCAACGCGTGGTGGGAGTTTAGTGTGACATCATCCGCCTCCCACGTAATCACGCAGTACATAGAAAACCAGGAAGACCTCAAAAAGCGCTCAAGAAAACATGCATTATATAATTGAGAAGGCAGCGAAACAATAAGAAGCGGCGAGTGACATATACAACCATATTTATGAGTTCTGCTACTTGAAACAAAGCACGATGTAAACCTACACTTTAAATTAAGTTCATAGACAGGCTGCGCTGGCGTTTGTAATTTAGTGCCTGCCCATATAAGGCCGTCCGTCAGCGGCAATCCAATAGCAAACTGCCACGGGTAAATATTCACGGGTGAAGGACTGTGCTTATGGAGAGGAAGATGAGATGGTCAGGGTGGTGTTTGACACAAACTCAGCAAAACTGCGAGAGAAAGTTTTAAGTGCCAGGACTAAGGTAACATTAAATAAAGCTATGGACATAGCACGAGATGGCACCAGCACAGCTGGGAACCTTCGATGCAAGTACACCGAGTGGCTCACGTGAACTGGCGCAGTGCACAGATAAAAGCAACAGTTCCAAAGAGCTGAACAAAACCGAATTACACAATTGAAAAGGCAGCAAAAATATGAAGCGTCTGATAAGCATATTCATAAATGCAGCTACTGTGGAAACAAAGCACACGGTGGAAAAAGTCAATGTCCGCTAAAGGAAGACAGTGTAAAAACCCGTGCATGCAGTGTGTCAGGTCTCAGATAAAGAAGAAGGCGAGCTGTTTATTGATGCAGTAAGAAGCGAATCGATGAATGAAACCTGTCATCTTTACAGCGATTGACAAACACGGAATGTAACTTGAACACAACACATCCTACAAATACGAACCTGATTGAAAGAAATAATGATAATCAAATCCTTGATGACAGCAACACTCAGTAACACTCACAAAACAAATACTGTATATTGACAGTCATGTTACGTTATTTTAAAATGCTCCCTTTTCTTTTTCTACCTTTTTAACACACTACTTCTCGCTGCGATCGGGTATATATATATGTATATATATATATCCCGCTCTACATACTCGAATAATGGATACTTTATTCGCCATCAATGATTGGTTTGGTAAAGCCATACTCAGTGTATTCATTAGATGAACGGTAAAAAAGTAAGAGCGAGGGGAGGATGTCTCATTGAGGCATGCAGGCTGTAGTGCTTGCGTCAACTCTATCTGAATTTGCGATCACATTTGAAAAAATATATCTTTTCAAGTTCTATTTAGTCCATATGTGTCAAACTCAAGGGCGGGCCACATCCGCCCGGCGTGTAATTATATCCGCCCGAGATCATTTTATATACTGTATTATTGTTATTAAAGCCGGGTATATGAAGCGCTGGTAACACAATAAACTACAGATCCCATAATGCAAGCGCTTGAGCTAGAGTTATTAGCACTGAGTTTGCACGGCGCTTTGGTGACTTTGAAGAACAAAAAAAGTCAGTCTACATGCGGCTCGAACCTTGTGCATGTTTGGTAGCACATATCTGTGTGAGAAGCTCTTCTCAGTGATAAAGACTAACAAAACAGCACACAGGAGTCGCCTCACTGATGAGCACCTGCAGTCCATCCTGAGAATCTCCACAA
The DNA here is from genome assembly GCF_016835505.1 of Polypterus senegalus. Taxonomy (NCBI): domain Eukaryota; kingdom Metazoa; phylum Chordata; class Cladistia; order Polypteriformes; family Polypteridae; genus Polypterus; species Polypterus senegalus. The sequence continues at coordinate 111,455,614 of NC_053159.1, read as the reverse complement.
CACAGAACCTCACACCAAACAGAAAGCGAACTTGTGGCCAAAAAGATGCCAGGCGTCCAGCTCTAAAATGACATATGAGCAAAGACAACTGAATGATTTGATTTGTTATTGCACGTAAGAGCGGAGTCAACCGTTTTAACAAACAGCGTATTGCACTGATACTGAAATAGCTGTGTGTGTATATATGTAGATATGTGTATATGTATAGATATGTATATATATATATGTTTATGTGTGTGTGTGTAAATATATATATATATATATATATATATATATATATATATATATATGACAACAACACTCATCACTCACAACAGTGACAAAACAATTACATTGACAATCAGGTTATGTTATTTTCAAAATGTTTCCTTTTCTTTTCATTGCTTCTTTAACACACTACTTCTCTTCTTGGCCTTGGTATTTTCTAGTGTATATATATATATATATATATATATATATATATATATATATATATATATATATATATATATATATATATATATATATATATATATATATATATATATATATGTATATATATATGTGTATATTTATATATATGTATATATATATGTATATATATATGTATGTATATGTATATGTGTATATATATATATATACAGTAATCCCTCCTCGATCGCGGGGGTTGCATTCCAGAACCCCCGATGAGAAAAATCCAAGTAGAAACCATATGTTTGTGTAGTTATTTTTATATATTTTAAGCCCTTATAAACTCTCCCACACTGTTAACATTATTAGAGCCCTCTAGACATGAAATAACACCCTTTAGTCAAAAGTTTAAACTGTCCTCCATGACAAGACAGAGATGACAGTTCTTTCTCTCAATTAAAAGAATGCAAATAGATCTTCTTCTCTTCAGGAGCAGAGAATTTCAGAGGGAGAGAGAGAGAGGCGCAAAGAAAAAGCAAACAATCAAAAAATCAATACTTGTGCTTTTAAGTTTGCCGCAGCATTTTTTAGAGGAGCGTTAGTATCTTCTAAGCAAACAGCCTCTGTGCAAACAGCCCCTCTGCTCACATCTCCTCAGTCAGGCGCAGAGAACGTCAGAGAGAGACAGCGAGATTAAAGCAACAATCAAAAAATCAATATGTGTGCTTTTGTGCTTTTAAATATGCCGAGCACCGCAATAAAGAGGCATTGTTTTAGAGGAGCGTCAGTATCTTTTAAGCAAACAGCCTCTGTGCAAACAGCCCTCCGTCAGGCAGAGAATGTCAGAGAGGGTGAGAGAGAGGCAGAGACAAGCAAACAATCAAGCTCCGAGCGGGATGCATATCTTATAGCATTGAGGAGTTTTAGTTAATATGTAATACATGCTCTGATTGGGTAGCTTCTAAGCCATCCGCCAATAAGCGTCCCTTGTATGAAATCAACAGGGCAAACAAACTGAGGAAGCGTGTAGCATAAATTAAAAGACCCATTGTCTGCAGAAATTTACGAACCAGCGAAAAATCTGTGATATATATTTAGATGTGCTTACATTTAAAATCCGATAGAGTGAAACCCTGAAAGTCGAAGCGATATAGCGAGGATTACTGTATGTATGTATATATACAGTATATATATATATATATATATATATATATATATATACTATTTATTTTATGCTAATTTGGACAGCCCAGTGAAATTTCTTGTTTAACAAGACACTGATGCAGTGAACTGGGCTTGTCACAGTCGGAGAGGAGTTTCTCCCAATTTCTGAGTGAATTTTTCCCTTTGTACCCAGAATTTTCCTCCAAAACTATGAACACATGTTTATTCATTTAACCGTAGAGTTTAAACTGGCCCCTTGTGATTTTCAGTGTGGTTGTACATAATTGGGTGCTGTTAAGTACTGGTGCCCCATCCTCCTCTGGTTCTGAAATCTGTGTCCATGCATGACCCTGAATTTGGTTTGAAAATCTTATGTTATAGGCTGATTACCTTTGTGGATGACAATATACGTTGGCTCTTATGTTCATTAGTCTCCATACAATAGAAAATACTAATTTCATGGATGTAACATTTTGCTCCAAAATAATAAAATCCGCTCTTGAACCTCTTGTCACCAATTTCACTTTTTATCTCATTAGAGCTAAACCAGGTTTTGTGAGAAAAGTAATTTTTTGGATGGAAGTTTCCAGTGGTGAAAATGTACTCACTTAACATGAACATTGGTATTGGCCTTTTAATCAGCTCGTTTTAAAATTAACTAACAGTATACATGTTCCCATTTTCATGGACTATCAGTAGGTTTCTGTGCATTTATAGCAACATTTTAGAACAATAAAAATTTAGACAAGAGCAGGCTATTCAGCCCAACAAAGCTCACCAGCCCTATCCACTTAATTCCTCCAAATAACATGTAGTCAAGGTTTGAAGGTCATTGAAATCCTACTGTCTACCTTACTGTTTGGTAAATTATTCCATATGTCTATAGTTCTCTGTGTGAAAACTTCCTAATGTTTGTAACAGGTTTCCAACTGTGTCCTCATGTTCTTGTTGAACTCATTTTAAAGTAACTGTCTCAATCAACTGTACTAATTCATAGTATTTTAAAACGAGCAATGTAAGAATCAGGGCTGGTGACGTGTCAGTTTATCAGTCATGTTAATACATGACAGAAGACTATACTTCTTTTGGAGCTAGTTTGTTTGCTGGAAAATGTTTATTGATAATGCACTTTTTCTCTCAGGGAAGAACATTCCATTTGTCAGCAGAACCTTTTAAATACACCTTATCTTGCATAATGTTTATTTACCAACACAGTATCTCATCATGGCCACATCTGATTTTTTTCGGCAATTTCTCACTTACAGTACAGTGACACTTTACTCTTGCATTTGTTTTTAAAATCTTGGCTATTTGTTTGCTGTTCCTGTGCTCGCTATCTCTTGTTGTAATTCACTGGCTTTCACTGATTCTTTTAATTATACCTGAGTGATGGAGAGTTTGAAACAGCTGTTTTCCAGTTTTTGAGTGGACCAAGTCTTTACATGGCTGTACAACTTGCTACTTTCCAGATCTGTAAATGGTTACTTAATTGGTGAGACAATGTTTTGGAAATACATTCTACTTCCTTTTAATCTGAATTTTAGCATCTTTTTAATTTCAATTGGTGGAAACCCCAACAAGAGCTCTTGTGTTTTCCTTTTAGAATGATAGCTGGACACTTGACATGTCCTTCAGTTTTGTAGTTTCAGAGATGACAGACAAAAATCACCTTTAAAGTTAACCTCTTGGCTTCTGATGTTGTATTTGTTTAATTTTAATTACTATCCGTATAAACACTGATTGAGGTCCTTAAAATAAATATACCAGGATGCCAAGGTCAGAATTCTAAGAAACATAAAGAAGGTACACTAGTCAAAAAGTCAACAAAGAAATCGCTGTAATCAACATGTTTAAGTAAATGTATTTGTGTATGTATGTTCCAGCATCACTTGCCAAACAGCTAGAATGATTTTCATGAAATATGGTACACATGTTTCTCATTGGTCGACTAAAAATACTGTATATTGAAATCAATCCTAACTCACCCCCTTCTCTTGATCTTACAGTCTTGTATGCATGTTATCATCCAGTTGACACTTAGAACGACAACCAGAGTGCAAACTGGAGGTGACTGCCAGCATTCTTTATGTTTGAGCACCACCGTGCCCTTGTTGCTTTTGAAATTAAATAGAGTTGGCCGGTTCCGAGCGTCGACTGGATGATAACATACATAAAAGACTGCAGGACAAGCACATTAGTGAGTCTTCATTGTTTGTTAATTTATTTTTATTTTTAAAGTTGTTTTTTTTAAATTATATTTTTCTCAAACAATTAAAAAAAAAACATTTTATTTTCCTCCCGGGCAGTGCTGGGTATTTCAGCTAGTCAGTGGGTAAAACAAAAAGCAATTCTAATTATATCGGACAGGCTATAATTATTTCACAATTTTATTATATTATAGGCTGGTTGGGCAAAAGTAAGTTGGCAGTTACCTTGCAAAGGCAGCAACTTTACTTTTTTGAAGTGCAAAGCACTGTGTAATTTACTAATGGTAAGATGTAAAATGTTTATTCATTATAATGAGATGCAATAATAGATACATGAAGGGTAAATAAGCATAGTTTTAACTACATTGTAATGAGGATCATTGAGTCTTGCTGCAGTCCAAATCTTTATTAAGGTTCACATACATTTACAGTAATAATAATGAAGTGACAACAATAACACATGTGGTTATCACCCTACTGATGATGCACATACTGTTCAAATGATTCAAAATGAAATGCTGTACATAAACATTTTTTAAGATGCTTTGACTGACACCTGTCCTGGCTAGATTATCTTTTGTTACTGCTTAAATTAACATCTACAGCCACCCCACACCAAAAGTGTTACCTTGCCTTTTGTGTCCTACTCACTTTTTCCAGCACTGTCTTGTAAAGAACGGTATGCCAGCGTGTTCTATTTTCATTCAAATTTGTTGCACGTGCTCTCTTAAAAGTGATAGTTCCATAAAGGTCACCCACATTACTAACAGTGGTTACTTAATAATGACAACTTTACAACATACCAATAAAACATATCTCACTATCCAAGTTGAGATGGTATTTTAGTCATTATTCTTTTAAATGTGCAAAACAAATAAGAAACCTTTCCAAAGTTTTCCTGGCGCAAGTCAGTTAATTTAACTGCACTGCTAAAGTCTCCCTGACATAAGAATTTACATATAATTAGTGCATTTGTATAGTTTCATTTTGCTCTGAGGAAAAAGTAGAAATGTCAACATTGTTTGATATTATGCAGAGTGTTTTGGAAATTGAGACAGAAAGACAGCGACAAAGCTGAAAAAATCTACAATACAAATATAACTAAGCTAAGTCACATGCCACATTCTTATTAATCGGTTTGGTTTTTTTATTAACCCTCTTGGCATTAAACCCAAGCATTACTTGAGCTTGTAATTCAAAGCAAGTATGGTTAAACACAAGTCAGGCTCAGGGTGATGTGTAATAATACCCAGTGTTAATCCAGAATAATACTCAGGACAGTGTTCTGCTGCCATGTACTGGATGAAATAACATGCTGCGCAAAAAAAAAAAAAACATTTCTGTGCTTTCTGCCACTTTATGGTAACTGTAAGGAAACTCATCAATATGCATAAGTGGGAAGAGCCTCCAATGAAAAGCATAATGGCAAATTAAAAACCATAATGGCTGTTTCAGAACGAATTGTAACTGAACTATTGCTCGAATCAAGAGACAGTGATGATGATATGAATTGGTAATCAAATGCTGATGTGAAACTGATGCATGATATGGCACTGTATGACTGAACCTCCGTAATATCTCTAGTCGCGTGAAGCTTCACCATGGTTCAGCAGTAGCTTCATGATAAAAAGGCAAAATAATTGCAATCAAGTGCAAGGACAAGCAAGACGTTAACCCCCTAAGCACTGTCCACAATGTGGCAGCTGTTGGTGTTCCTGTCAGGGGAAAGTCACTAAACCTTGCGCTGTGGTAGCTTACAGTAACACAAGAGGCGCATTCACGTATGCAAGGAACAGAAAAAAAATATAAGAAAAGTGTGCAAATAAACATGCTACTAATGACCTGATTACAACATTGGACTTTGCATTGATGACTGTTTCAAAACATATACAAAGAACATGCACAGCATCAGCACAGCCCTAGACACATGATATGCCCTTTCTACTATATTTATGTTGATATTTTGATATTTGCTTGCTTTTGTAACTCATAATTACATTGTTATAAAAATTCAGTGTTTTCATCATTTTTTGCTGGAATAAACCTAATGCTAAAGAGGCTACTAAAGTTTTTTTTTTTGTATTTTTGCTCTTGGTGCATATATTAAGTACTTAAATACTACTATATATTAAGTACTTAAATTCAGCCTTCTCCATTGAAAGTGAATTAACACAAATATATATATTACATACACACACACAGGCTGTTGCTTGAAAGGGGCAAAGTTAATGCTTTTGAGGCAGGAAGTGTTACATTCTTAGTTCTCTTGCATATGTACTTTTTCATTAAGTAGCAATTTAGCTTTGAAACAAAATGTGAATCTTCAAAGTTTTTTGGAAACCATTGGACTTCAAAATGGATTTTCGCTTTGATGTGTGTCACCATTGACAAATATTATGTGGGTTTACAGAAAGATGTTGTAGATAGACTGCATATGCAGTGAGGCCATGATGTTACTAGAGACCAGAAAAGATGTCTGCAAGTAACAATCTAGCATACTTTCTAAAAGCACCCCCTTGGTTCTTCAGTGTAAAGGACAACTTGCTTAACAGGGCAATCTTTAATCATTTTTAATTATAACTGCCTATATTACAGCTATGGACTGCTGAAGGGACAGTGGTTAATACAAAACCAATAAAGCCAATAAATAGCAAATGTTATATCACCTCCACAAATGCTGAATTACAAAATCTTGTAGACTTGGTGAAATCCGCAAGCTAGCTTTATGACCTTAATATAAACATAAAGAAGTCCAAAGGTATGATTATTGGTAGATCTAGTCAGCATGACCACACCATTTTGTGTGTTGATGGACAACCTTTTGAGGAAGTGATACATACTCTATATGTTATTGTCTGGTGTAGATCAGCAATGAGTGCAAATGATCTACCTTGAAATATCAAGTCATTTTCTGGATACACTCACTACTGAACATGGTCAAGATATTTATGTCTAATTCTGGCAGCCTCAAACAAAATACATGAAGAGCCAGTTTTTCACTGGACACACTCTTAAACACACACATTTGGTGCTACTAAATAGCTTATGGTGCACCCCCACCAGGAGAAACACAAAGACAGTAACTGGCCACAGATATAACACAGGTCCATGACACTTTGAGGCAACAGTGGTCACCCTTGTTCTACTTTACGACATACTGTAAATATATAATAATACAACATATAAATTACATAAAGTTAGATTTTGATCCATTCACCCATACATTTTCTGCCACTTATCCGGGTCTAGTTCAGAGTGGCAGCAGTCTAAGCAAAGATGCCTAGACGTCCCTCTCCTTTGCCACATCCTCCAACTCTTCTGGGAACATACCAAGGCATTTCCAGGCCAGCGAAGAGATATAATCCCTGCTATAAACCACATAAGCAAACAAATGCTTCTCCCACCAGAGTAACCAGACAGTTTCCCAGAATCTCTTCAAGGCCTCATTGTATTCCTCTCACACTTGAGTTTTTCCTTTTAAACTGACATTGTCACACTTCTCTTGACCTGTTGGTATCTGTCAACTACCACTGGAGTTCCAAACCCAGCCAAGCTTGAAACCCCTTCTTCTTCAGTCTGACAGCTGCCTTTACCAATTTTCTTGTTCATCGAAATAGTCCAGTGGTATTCACATAAGATATAATAAGTAATGTATCAGCAAAGAAAGGGTTAATTTACTCACTGTTCTGTTCCAACCTATTCAGGACTGAAATCATAAAAAAATGTCCTGATGCTTTCACCTGGATGAAAGCATGGTAATAAATCCATCCTGGAGAATTCTTTGTGAAAGAAATGGCAGCTTTACTTATTCTTAATTTTTGTAAATAAACTATTGTCCTTGCAAGAAAGGACCACTAAAATGTGTTTTGCATTTTCATTCATACCTGCATTATACTAGTAGTTTTATTGACAAAAGTTCAAACAGCATAAAAATTACTGAAAAATGTTGAGAAAAGTAAATACAGCAGATAGATGAGGCAAAGAGTAACATAAATTATATTGTGAAAGGTTCTTGTATGTGTTTAATGGTAAATGTAAAATTAAAATGAATTAATGTTTTGCAGGCACTAGACATTTGGGCAATAGGAGTGACACTTTTCTGCTTTGTATTTGGAAAGGTAGGTAAAATTATTTCTACTGTTAAAAATGAAAAACAAAATAGACCATTTAAAATAAGAAGGTTTTACGATTTAAAATGCAAAAAAGTTACTTGCTTAGCAATTAATAGCATTACTGAAACTGTTTTTCATTTAATTCATTCTTTTGCGATCACTTGATTAAATATCATTATAAAATCCAATGTCCAGTGTCTGCCTGCTTTATATCTGTATCCACTGCTGTTTCTGGAACATCCTCTTGGACTGAATGGTATTTGAAATAAAAAATGTATAAATTGGATTTTCACATCTTTAGCTTTCAAGTATGCAAACTACTGCTCAAGGGGAAATTAAAATTGACTTTATTCACCAAGGATGGTGGCTAGAATGCATTAGAAGCTGAACAGAAAAACTAATGTATAGTTGATTTTCTTTCTATGCTACAGTTGTATTCAGCAAGACAATCACACAGAAAGTTAATTTCTGGTCAACTCATTTTTATACATACTGTATCTATATTTCTTTCTCTTCTTCAATTTAACAAGTGTATTTCTACAATATATTTTTGTGCTATATGAAGACTAGACAAAAATGTTTGGTAAATGAATTGTCACCTTTTGTACCACTTACCCTTTTTTACAAAATACAACTTACAACCTGTGATTTCACCATATTGCCATAACAATATCAGTTGTTATGAAATTTGATTTGGTGAAACTCATACAGTGGAGTCAATGGGGGCTCTGATCGGGGCTCTCGAGAGACTGAGGAAGGATTTTGAGTAACTGGGCTTGCAAGTGTCCTGGATAATAACCAAGATTCAGGCCTTTAATGACCTCTTAGGTACAGCCGTCAACAGTGTGTCTGTTTGCGGAGAGTGTGTTGGCAGTGATATTCATGTCTCTGGTGACTCTTCCTATGAAGTCAGTAGACAGATTTGGAGAGCATCGGGGGGGTGTCCATGAGGTCACTGGAAAGGGGTGTGTGGTGCTCCCGATATCTATGCAAAAGGACAAAGGTCCAAATCTTTAGAGCCCTGGTGCTTCCAGTCTTGCTATATGGTTGCGAGACATGGACACTATCTAGTGGCACATTACCTGCATTGTGAGGGAGCATCAGTTTTGGCACTACAGCCATGTGGCACGATTCCCAGAGTCTGATCTGGCTTGCAGAATCCTCATTGTTAAGGACCATAGTGGTTGGTTCAGGATATCGAACTGTTTCGTCATGTGGTGGGTGCAGCAACGCGCTGTACCAGTGCATGCTCCCCAACCTGACCTGATGTGATACAATTAAAATATCAATACAAGCACAACCTAATAACAACAACATTTATTATTGCCCTGCAACTACAAACCACCAGTTTAATAACAATATTCTTGCTGCTCCCTAACAATTTGAGGGCCCAGAACAGGCTTCCGAGCACAGATGTTTTGGGCTAGTGAATAATGTTCAGCCTTTCCTGCCCTTAATAATGCCTAACCTGTCTATTTTCCCCTTTTTGATCAATGGTCCTGTTCAGTTTCCTAATTAACATAGCTCTGATTCAAAGGAATGAATGCAGTTTTTTCCACCTTCTGACCATCTTGCTCAATGTATTTTTCTCACCTTGGTAGGATCTTCAACTGCAATTTTAACAGCCACCTTTCAGAAGAATGCATTGTTTTTTTTTTTAAATATCTGCAGTGTGCCTGAAAGTGTCTTTTGATCTCGAAAAGGCTATTGAAACCTACCTTTTTGACAGTGGGACCCATGATAAAAAATGCTGTAGGAAAAAATGACGATGAGATGGCATTGTAAGCAGAGTTAACTTCAGCCCTTTGTAAAAACTTACATTTTCATAAAGGGCTTAAGAAAAAGTGAGATTTGTATAACACTTATTTTCATCAGGCTTAACATTTCATTGTGTTGCGTGTGTGCTTCATTTTTAAGTTTAATGAAAAAACCAAAAATGTAAATAACCGATGAATGTACAGAAGTGTAGTTTGTTTGTGAACACTGACATCTAAAGCAATGTTTCAATTTCTTTCTAGTGCCCTTTTATAGATGAGTACATTCTATCATTACATAGCAAGATAAAGAACAAGCCGGTGGAATTTCCAGAAACGTGAGTGCTTTTTCTCATGACAAGTCAGGCTGTTGGCTAAGGGGGAAGATCATTAACACTTAACACTTAAAGAGTGTTAAGTGAATTTACATGCAAGACAGATTTCATAATGGTTTTAATTATTTGGGTAGACTATATGATAAAAAACAATTAGTTCTTAAGCAAACTGTACATACTTTACAATTGTTTTTACAGTGTGCAGCTCTTCTCTTCCCCCACAGTTCATTGTTTTATGTGACTGAACCATAATTGTTTCTTATACTTGGGAGTATCCAGTCAAGAATGCACTGCAGGACTACAGTATAATTGGTAGCCAGAATCCTTTAAATTTATTTTTGAAGAGTAGTCCTTAGTGTATTTCATCCTTTACACCAAAACTCATTTTCCCTGCATGACAATAAATTTTGGAGATCCTGACATATAAACTTCTCAAAATCAAACAAAGAAGCATGTGGCCAGAGTCTTTTTATGTTTAATGATAACCAGTAAGTGCTGATGCAGTTTGTCAAATAATGTTTTTTCACATTCTTGAAAAATGTCTTGGCTCTCTGAGGGGATAAAAAATCCATCTTAACAAGTGCATCTTATAAGTAACATTGTATTATCTCTATAAAATAAATGTATTTACCCTAAACCTTTAACCAAAGTACTTAAGAATCACAAATAAGTACTACAATTATTTATTTGTTTATAAAACTTCAGTGTGGGAGATCAAGAGCAATATGCAATTTTCAAAACTCCAAAATCAAAATTTGCATCATTGTCTATTTATGACTGATTATTGAAATAATGGGTCTAATTTAACTTTGAAATTACATAAAATACAGAAGAACATGCATTTAAATCAGTTACACTGAAACGTAACCTGCATTTTAAAGCAATAGATTTGGCATCCTATTTGGAAAATAAATATATATATTATCAAAATACATATGAATTAATTTGTTTATAATAATTTTTAAAGAATATCTTTCAAAACTGTTAAAATAAGTCAGCAAAGGTGCTTAGGAAATAAAATCACATACTACTGAGCAAATTTGTTTACTTGTATAGAAAAGCAAAAAGTAACAAATATTCAAATATTTTTCTTTTGTTGTAGGCCAGTAGTTAGCGAGTCACTGAAAGACTTACTTCTGCAAATGCTGGATAAAAACCCTGACTCTAGAATAACTATTCCAGAAATAAAGGTATGTAGGTTCTATTCTTGATTTTCATGGATATTCTGTTAGTTTTGTATCTATCTTGTGCAAACAAAAACAGAAAAGCATATATTGTATGATTTAATTGCTTACAATATTGCTGCTGGTACTTACATCAAATCATCTACCTGTAATCTTAAGATATTAAAGCATACCTGCATACCTAACCTACACTTTCCTTTCATTGCTTTGGAAGTTTAAATTAGTGCATTTCACATATGCATCTCTATTGGGGTTCTCAATGTACTGTATTTAGATAGAATTTTGGCTAGTGATCAAAAATAAAGATTTATTTATAACAGAACTATTCAGTTAACAGCCCATACACTTTTTATAAGTGCTGTGCAATCCCAGAAAAAAAACTAATCTCCAACCTTCAGCCAATACTCATTTTTGTTTTGAAGTTTAAGAATGGATGCTTAAATATGTATTGCTCTCATTTTTGTCACAGTGGATTATGTCCTCTTTTGTTATTTTGATAAAGACCTTGGATAAAACCCATTTTTATTTACCAGCACTTGGTGTGTTTCGCAAAGTGGGGTCTGCAACCATTGCCTCGGTTCTCTCAGGACTTATGATGAGATCTTAGACTGACACAAAATTACAAAAATGCTAAATAATGTTTATTTTAAGACATGCAATCCTAAAATAGTAAAAATCTATTTGCTAGCCTGAAAGCCAAAGGGAACTTCTTGAAGTTTCTAGGTCATCAACAGTAAGGGCAGGGTGATCCTACAGCATGGTCAGCAACATTCACTCTTCCCATGTCAGTCTGTGGCTTGTGCACTGTGGAAAACTCTATGCCACACATGTTTAGCTCCTGTCAGTGCTCCTTGTCCCCATCCCTTATTAAAACATCCCTTGACCAGTCAGTCACCTTAGGATGTCACTTATGAATATGTTATGCATGTGATACACCCCTTCTCTGCATGTCCTCCCTGAAATTAATTTTTTAATACATGATTGTGCCTGCATATTTTATTAAAAAAACTTAGCAAAATCTGCACAATGCCTTTAAAGAGCTAGAGACAATTGTGGAGCATAAAAAGTTACTGACAAGCTTGATAAAATGTCCATAAAACCAGCTAAACCAAATCTTTTTTTAAAAAAAAGAGAGCATCCTTCCCCTTCCTTGTCCACAGCATTTTCCATTTGAATGGGATCTGCACACATTATGTGATTATATAAATGCAATATATTAAATATACAGTGTTCTTCTGCAGAATTCAATGATCATCACTAAAATTGAACAAACTTGTATTTACTGCAGCAAAAATCTTTATTTAGAACAAAAACAGATTAAAAAAAAAAGGATTTGCCCTTGTTGCATAGTAAACAATATGCTTGTTAGCTTAATAATTAAATTTGTCTAATGTATGAATACATTTTTAAGCATGTTAGCCTTAAATTTAATTAGAATTTTAGCTTGTAAATATAACAACTATTTTCTTTTATGCTATACTGTACAGGCAGTCCCCAGGTTACATATGAGATAGGGACTATAGGTTTGTACTTAAGTTGAATTTGTATGTAAGTCGGAACAGGTACATTATTTTAATAAATGCCGTTGTTGACTGACTGTAACCAAGTGCTCTGCCAATGAATGATGCAGTTTCACCTCTCTCTGACCTTTTTATTATTTCTACTTTATTTTAATGGTGATGGTTTTTCTTTTCATTACTATATCACCAGCACTTGCATCAGATTTGTGTTTCAGAGACATTATTGAAGGGTGAAGACAAAAGGTTAAGATGAGCTCTTCTGCACAACACTGTACATGCTATTACAGCAGGAAGTCATCCATCGTCAACACATCTAATGTACTGATAAGAGACAACTTCCTGCTATGTGCGTAACAGTACAAACAGGCTTGCTATTGAGAATGAATGGGGGGGACGAGGGGCGGTTCATCACCAGCCCACCTCACAGTCAACTCCACTACATTATGTTGCCTGCAGTGTCCACCCAGCGAGAACGAACACGGTGTGGCCAAAGCTGGGTAGTGAATCGCCCCCATTCAACAGGCAGCCATCCGAGGCACACTACAATGCTACCCACCGCCACCCCATTCACCCTCATTGGCCTTTATTCAGCCACAACCGGGTCACCGCTTGCAGCATTACCAACCACCCACCAAGAACGAACGGGGCAGCTGTGTGTGGTGGGCGGGCAGTGAAACCGCTTGCCGCCGGGAGCCACCTTAGGGACACTACACTGCACGAGCAGCGAAATCACCCCCCTCCAGCCTATGTCCAGCCACCGCTTGCAGTGTCCCCAGGCCGAAGATGACGGAGCAGCAGTTACTGAGGTGAATGCGTCGCAGCTGCGGCCCCATCCATAAGTCGTAGGTTGGATGTCTGTAACCTGGGGACCACCTGTATGTATATATATATATATATATATATATATATATATATATATATATATATATGTGTGTGTGTGTGTGTGTGTGTATGTATGTATGTATGTATGTATGTATGTATGTATGTATGTATGTGTATATATATATATATATATATATATATATATATTCCACGTGAGTCCTCCTGTCAGGAAGACACTTTAGGTAAAAAATCTGTGTATGCACACAGACTAAAAAATAGATTTTTCCTATCTGCCATAAACTTTCTGAACTCTGAATCTCCTCAGTCTGAGATCATTTTTAACTGAACATGTGTAATAAGATATATTGGTAATGTGCAATATACTAATCGATTACAATACGGAATATGTAATGTACTATTCATTGACAGGTGCAGTAACAATTTATGCAGCTGTGCTTTGAGCAATAATAATTTGCTGTGGTTACTTGATCACTTAACACTGTATATGACATATTTGGAATTATTTGACTTTTCTTTAAATGCACCTTGGGGCTGTCACAAAAAGTAATTTTGTTGTGTTACACAATGACAATAAAGTGCTTGAACTTGAATATGATCATTTTCAAATACTATCAAAATCTGCTAAAATTGAATATTATATGTTCTTATTATTGTGTCATGAGCATCCTCCGGTCTTTGCATTTTCACAACCTACTTATTCAGTTTAGGTGTTCTGTGGGCTAAAGCCTATCTTTGCAGTATCAGAAATAAAGCAAGCACTTAAACTGGATAAGATGTATTTCACAATCACAGCAATAATTCCCACTTTTAAAAAAAATATATATATATGCAGTGTGTCTATACAGTAGGGCATCTGTCACATGAATATTTGAAATCCAGGCAACCTTAATTCAGTTCTGAAATTAAATACCGTGAGACAACCAGGCTGACTAATTAATTGTTCTGCACTTCTTTGCAAATTACCAAAAGGGTTTCAGCTTTTTTTTTTTTTTAAATATAGCTTTTTCGTTTTTTTTGGCATAAAAATAATGTTAATCCACACACAGGTGCTTCTGAATATATGCCTGATGTGTCACATATAAAATGTTTCACGTAATCCACATTTAATCAGATCAGTGGCTTATCATATTTTACTTACAAAGCATTATATAATAGATTGTGTGTTTCAACTTAAAACTAATTATGTCCTTTTTCTGGGTAAGCCAATTCAATTTTTATAATCCACTGAAACCAAAGAATTTCAGCTGCAGAAGGCATTACATTAAAGCTAATTTTATATTTTTTTTCCTGAAAGATTGCTGCATGTTGTAGAAAATAACCACAAAGTTGGCTCACAGATGTTCTGTTTTACAGTTACATTCCTGGGTGACCAAGGATGGCACAGACCCCCTGCCACTGGAAGAAGAGCACTGCAGTGTGGTTGAGGTGACAGAAGATGAAATCAAGAATTCAATTAAGCTAATCCCCAGTCTTTCTGCAGTGGTAAGAATGGGAAATAGGCTAAAAGAATGTCAGTTTGAAATTAAGAGGTTATTAAAATTAATTACTTGTCTTCTAAGTCTGGTTACCTTGTCAGTATTTTTTGTCTTTTGTTCTCATCTTTATTTTAATTTTGCATTAAAAATGTCAAATATTTACTGTCTGAAAATTTTTATTCATGATCTCCAAATCCAAGATGACACTGTGGAACAATTGTTATCACTGCTGCCCAATGGGTCAAGCATACTTGGTTCGACTACAACCCCCACTTGTTGTCCATATGAAGTTTGCATTGTACAATAATGGGACACTTTACCTTGACCAAAGAGTAAGAGATGAAAAGGAGTCCAAAAACATGGTAAAAAGGAGTGGTGAAGGGTTAAAATCCAGTGAGTAAAGTAATCACGATTGCCCCTATATTTATAGCTTCATATCCTGTGATGTCAAGGGTTCAATGAAGGTGGTCACATGGCCTAACTCAACATGATGTTAAATAAATGGAATTGTAATAAAAATCTACCTTTTATATACCTACCAAAACATGACACTGACATTATAAATGAAAAGCTCATGTATAAAAAAAACCTAAAACAAACAGAATAATATACACTATAACTAATATCTACTATATAATACATGTATATTCTTTGCATGTCTGCATGAGATTTCCTCCCACATTCCCATGACATGCTTCTTAGGTTAATGTAGTTCAGTCATTGGTGATTAAATGGCCCTGTGTTAGTGGGCTCAGCAATGGACTGGTGCCCTGTCCAAGCCTGGCTTCTGCTTGTATCTGATTCTGCCGGGATAGTCTGTGCCACACTGTAACCCTAAATTGAATTAAGCATTTTTTTAAATGTTATGTATATATCATCAAACCATTAAGGTCCTTGTAATTCATTTGTAATTATTTTAGTAGATGCAAACACTTAAGGTAGCATTCCCTCTGTATGTTTACATATATATATATTGTAATTAATACAGTAAATATAGTGTGTGTGTATTTGTGTGTTTGTGTATAATACTGTGGATATATTGTGGCCTGAAGGGAGTTCTTTTACAGTACCCTGACCCCAAAGACCATCACAAAAGCAAGAAAACTAAAGGGCATCAGTACAGAATGGTATAGAGCATTGGGGGGAAAAAAGCACAAAAAAAAGGAAAAAAAACAACAATCTTTTGCATCTTGCCCTGCCTACTTGTTTCATTTTTCTTGTGCCTCTCTTGCTTCTTACGGCTGAACTCTTGTCAAGTCTTTATCCAACTCTAAATTCACCTGGTAGGTGATCAGAAGGGTCTTTTACGTTCAAACCTGTAAGTATTTCAGGAAGAAACTCAGCTAACCCTTCCATAGTAAGAAAAGAGCAAGCGAATTCCTGCAGGCATCCTGACAAAACTTTCCAAAATACCTCAAGTGTTCTTGCATTCCTGAATTCTCGACTTACAATTTAAAACCAGTCAATCTCCAGATGTTTGTCTATCATACCAGGGAGCAAAGAGATGCAGATAAATTCAGGATTGCCACCCATCACCACGCAAAACCTCCAGGTGTCACTTGTTCTGGGGCTCTATTCTCTATCAGTTTTGGTCCATTTTCCCTGGTACTGAACGCACTCCTAACATATTGTATGTGCCACCTGGACATCTACAACTCATTTCCTGTTCTATACTATGGACCATTATTGCAGCTGCAGTCCTTTTTACAATATGTGTGCATGTACTGTATATATAAAATGTGCATACACTGTATATATAAAATGTAGACCGATTTTCTTCTCTTTCCTTTCAGATTTTAGTAAAGGCAATGTTGCGAAAACGCTCATTTGGCAATCCTTTTGAGTTTCATTCAAGAAGAGAAGAAAGGTCCATGTCGGCTCCTGGAAATTTACTCATGTAAGTAAGGCTTTTTAGGAATTGTGAGTTTTACTGCATTTACCTTTACTTTTTCCTTTGGCAGAAATGTATCTTCATAGAGTATGATAACCTCTCATCGATCCTTATCAGTTTCACTAATTTTAGTTCAGTACTTTCTAACTAAGTCTCTTGCTGAACTTATCTCATCGCTTGTTGTTATTCCAACCAATCTCTCACTCACCAAGTAACGTCTTTAATCAATGTAAACCTTTGTTCAGAAAGAAAGGTTTTCATTAAAAGACCTCGGATATAGAGTCTTTGGTTATTTATTAATCATTCTTACTGTATATATATATATTGTGGTGGTAGATAGGGGGCGCTCTCGCTCCCTTGAACCCCGGTCCACGACTCCAGACACCAGGTAAAAATCCTTAAATCGACTTTATTTAATCTCCACAGTGTACAAAGCACACTCTCCACCACTATACTCATAAATCACAATAATAATCACAGTACACAAATAACCAATCCTCCAGCTCCCAGATGCGTTGCTACCCTTCCACCCAGCTCAGCTCGCCGTCTGGGAGCTCCCACAGTCCTTTTATATTCCCTGACCCGGAAGTGTTCTCAATCCCCAGTCCATGTGATTCTCAGTCACTTCCGGGTCAGGTAAAAGCTCTTCTCTTCAACCCGGAAGCCCGTCGCTCTTCCTATGCGAACTTCTGGGTCATAGGGCACGAAGAAGTCCTCGGTCCTCCCTGCAGCTCCCTCTTGTGGCCCCCATGGCATCCAGCAGGGCTGTGCATAAAAACCACATTGTCCATGATGCCCTGCTGGTCTTCTGGGGACCTCCATGCTGCAAGAAGGGCTCCACCTGGCGGCTTGGGGTTATTGGCCGGGATAAACGGCCGACCATCCTCCACAAAAATATCTAGCATTTTCAATGTAGGTAGATCATTTCAACCTGGTCATTTTAAAAGTAGCTCGCAAGCCGAAAAAGTGTGGGCACCCCTGGCCTACAAGATCAGGATAAAATCCTAACTGTTTAAATAAATTTTTTACAAATAGATTTTATGCAATTTAAGTTAATGTTGAAACTTATAGAGTGAGTACAATTAATAAATTAACTGATTATTTTATGGTTTAAAATGTACTTTTTTATACACTACTCTAAACTGACATATCTTTCACAGTTACATAGCTGAACACAGTCACTAATTTAAATATGACAATACTGAAAAAAATATTTGAAAAATCAGTATTCCGTAGTATTTTACTCACTGAGGAGTTGGCAGGAGCCTACATGACTAATAGGTTAGTGATTATTTGATGTGTGTGTATCTCAATAGTGAACGGCTTTACTTCATCTCATGAGAATGTTGGTAGTCGGCTTTAGGAGGTGGGAGGCTTAGAATGAATAGGTTTAATTAATATATTTACTCTAATTTTGTTTTGTGTGATAAGATTTGTAAATATTATTGTGAGCTTTTTGCCTGTTGCTTTGAACTGTTTGGATTCTGAATGTGCCATGATTTTGATTAGTAAAGGATTGCTAAGACTTCCATAGTAAAAAAAAAAAAAAAAAACTGGTAAACTGGCGCTTAGTATGTTCTCCCAGGAAACAGTTGGTTGATATCAGGATTCCTTTGCCACAAATTAATGTGTCATGGTTTTTTATATTATTCCTCCAAAAAAAATTGATATTTGTTGCACTAATGATTTTTTAAGGCTTTTTATGTACAAGATTGTTTAGTTTATGTTAAACAGTTCCTTTGAATCTTATTGTGCCATAAGAACACACTTAAAATGTTTCACGTACATGCAGTGAGTCACTATAGAGGTCATCTGTCTGTGTTCACATTCCCCTCATGCCCTGAATTCTTTGTAAATTATAATGCACTTTTATGCAAGATAAAATAAATTAATGCATGAAGATACTTTTTCATACCTGCTTGAGTAATGAGAGAAATTCACAAAAAAATGTGCTTCACTCTGTCAGTCTCTTTATGTGCTGTCTGCCTGGTCTACCCTATTGTGTAACTGATTCCTTTACAATAACAGTACTCTTTACTCTCATTAGGCATTGAAATAAAGAATGACACAAACAAGTGGCTATATTGCATACATTGCACTGGCTGAGTATTTGAGTAATTTATTTTTCTAACCCACTTGACATGTCAGTGCCATGTGTTGTTCTATGTATTAACCGTAATTATTTCCATTTTTAATTCACTCTGTCACCTTCCTAGCCAATGTTAAATGGTTATCTTATTAATGCAGTGCCTCAGTTAGTGAAGCCCCCCTAACCCAGTGTAATGTCGTGTGCCCAGCTTAAATACACTTGCTCATCCTTTGTGTTGTGAAATTTGTTATTTTATCCTGATTACCAGGTACTAGCCCTGTCAGTTTTTAACAATCCAGAAAAAATGCTGATCTCAAGCACTCACAAATATTAGATATTAAAAGTGCATCTAAATGCATCTAGATACAATTATAAGGTGTTCCTTACTGAATAATCAATAATAAATAAATGCACATTTGTTAATTTTTCATGTTGACTATTATCTAATTTGTCTGCATTATTCATTTCTTTCTTTTCATCAAGCATTCTGACATTGAAGGATTTTGTGTGTTGTAATAGTATCCAGTGTGCTGCTCATTCTTGTGATTCTTTGTTAATAGCATCATCTTGAATTACACCCATTACATTAATCCTCTAGGTCAGCCTCTTAACATTTCCAGTGCAAATTAATTAAAATCCCTTTTTTCCAGGTATGCTGAAATCTGCAAGAATCTTCAATATTAAATGTTTTTTATCTTTCCTTTGCTGTTTGCTACAGGGACAGGTGGCTCTTTTATTCTTCTATAAAAGCTCATCCTTCATTAAGGTAACTTGGTAGAGCACAGTGTGTCTGCAGCATTTTGTTGTTTTCTGGCCCTGTGTTGTAATAGGATGACCCCTAGTCTGTCTGCTATGGTGCTCTTGCTGGTTGTTTTTGTCTTTGTTAAAACTTGTGCGTGTGCTGGATGCTGTGGTGTTTCTAAATAGTGTAGTGGGTTAAGCCAGGGGAAATGGTGGAGGTCCAGGGTGAGTAGAATTGTCATTAAGTCCAGTGGCATTTAGACACGAAATGACCTATAGAGCTATTTGTCTGTGCAGTCATACACTGTAGATCTTGCTTTGTGGTGATAGGGGCCAAGGCTTTTATACTTGCTTTTGGATGAAGGAACTAATATACTAAGCTTCTCAAGTATATAGTATATTATACTTTGTTTTGTTATACATGTACCTTTTGTGAAAGTGTTAATTTGATATTTCAGTCTTCACACATTGTACACTTCATGTCAAAATTTTGTCGTTAGTACTATAACATGAAAAATGTTTCTGTTTTTTGGTATGTGTTCAGCATTTTTTGCATTTCTCGCATTTCCTTTCATCCTGCATTTACATAGATTGTTTTAGACATGGAACACACATGAAATCCACGTGTTCCAAAAAATGATATATTATTTACCCTATACAATTCCAAGCACCCCACACCCAGATAAACAAGACTTGACCCGGGAGAACTTTTTGCCCGAGTTGAGCTGTGGCAAGGAGGGGATGGGAATAGTGGGTTGCTTACTGCTTGTGCTGATTGACACATCTACAAAACAAAAGACACTAATGGAGAGGTGCGAAGGAATTTAAGGTGGCCCGGGATTACAAGTTTTTTCGTAGTCTTCAGGGATACTAGTGTTAAGCACTGTTCACAATGCGCCAACTGTTGTTTATGTCAGAAGATATGTGGAAGTCACAAAGCCTTGTGCTGTGGTAGCCTGCAATAACACGTGTTGATCGTGGGAGTCAGGAATTGTCATTCTAACAGAAAAAAATATTAGAAAATTGTGCAAAAAACATGCTTTTGCTATGCCAATTGAGACAACAGGCTGTAGGTTGGTGACTGTCTCAAAATATATCACATGAATGACATGTACTAAATCTGTATTAGTACAGCAGTGCACACTAGACATATCTTTCCTACTGAATTAATGCTGACATTTTGATATTTATATGTTTCTGTTATACACAATAACATTTTTCTTGTTGAAAAAAAAAAATCTACATTTTGGTTAGTTTTTCTGGAGGTAAACATGGAGGCTACATAAGTAACATGTAAAGTTTGTTTTTCTTTTTTTTTAATACCCAGAAAACACAGGAAAGGTCCCCAACTGAGTTTTAAACAGTCAGTATGATGACTTCACACACCTTAATTTCCTAATCACATATTATGAAAGAAACCTGCAAAAATAAAAACTCAAATGGTTTCTAGATGGAATTAAGCCCAATTTCACAACAGCAAAGGCATTACCTAAAATCCACAAGCTAATCTCCATCAGAATGTTTACATGAAATAAAAATATACTTTCCTATACCAAGATTTCATGTAAAGCCCACTGACAGGCCCTGAAATTAGTGGATTCTGTTTGAAATCCTATAAGTGCAGCTCTGCAAGCAGCAGGGAGTCAGGCTTCCTCCACAATGCAATGAGAGATGCAAGAATAACAAAATGAAATGCTGGGTAGTAGTTATTGACTCCATATGAATTGCCTTTTTCAGATGGGACATACCTTTCTTTAATTTATAAATGAAAGGAGTATTTTGTCCTATAAATATCAAGTTAAAATAATTGGTGCTTACTATCAAAATGAACTTGTTAATGCACAATGTTCTAAAAGCACCATACACAGGAAGCTTTTTTTTTGGATGTGATGTGCACATCGTTTTTTTCTACCCATTTTTAACAACACTGAATTGAGCTTTAAGTGACCAACTTCGAACATACCAAAAAAAGCGTTCAGTGATTGGAGTCTCATCTTGCTGTATTATAACTACTAGGAAGTACTGTAACTAGACATATTGCAGGATTAAAGAAGTAATCCTACTTAAAACTGAAAAGCAAGGTTTAACTGTGTATGAGTGTCTCTATTCAGTTTTAGCCAGAAGTAAGGATATAATCTTCACCTATTTTTTAACTTTTGACTTATTTTCCATCTCATCATAGAATGAAAAAGTATTTTTGGCATGTGTCTTGTGCACATTACGAGACAATTAAAATTTTTACTGTATTTAAAAAACATATTACAATCAATACGTCCTTCCACACACTGTCCAGAAATTTCCATTTCTTAGATCTGGAAAAAGTAAGATTTTTGACTTTGCAGTAATTTGCTAATTTTGGACAGATTTTGTTTAGTCCATAATGAAAATAAATTCCCTGATATGCTTCACAGAACAGCATCTATCTGTCATGTCCTTTTCTGTTACTTAAAGTCCCTCCTATCATTTTGAATTGTGGCATTTCACCACCTGTTAAGTCTAATATTTGTCAATGAGCAACAGCTCTCATCTTTACTCAGACAGTCCCCCTCCTTGTTTCAGATTTTTCCTTGGCCTCCAAAAATAATGGTGATTTTTGTTCTGGTGAATTTAGAGGTCAAGGGATTAAATTCTGATTTAGAACATTTCTAAAGGTTTTATTTTTGAAATATTTCTTCCTGTGATACAATTATTGGCTCTTTGTGATGCAGGCTGGATGATTGCCAGTGTTGCAACATGTGAAATCTTTAACGTGACAGTAAAGATCAACATCATACACTTCCTAAATTTGTGGATAAATCAAAACTATTAAAAACTGTTGATTCGTTATTTTTTAGTTGTCTCTGGTCACAGATTCTTTTTCAGTTCTTAGACTTTGATTTCTGTCTTGTGTTTTGGCTTAAGCTCTTTGAAATATTCCGGTTACTGACTCTTTTCATTATGACTTTGTCTCACTTCCTGGCCTTTGTTTACTCAGTTCTTGCCCTCCCAGTTTACATCCTTGGTTTATTATTATAATCACGATTCCTTCTTACTTTAAACTGAGCTAGGTCATCAGCAGCGGCTGTGTTGACATTTAAGGTGCTATTACTGGTTTGAATTAGAGAATCTGACATTCCCAGATTGAAATTCTGGTTCCTTCTTAAATTTTTAGATTGTTATTGTAACCCTGTATTTTTCTAGTCATGATGGCAAGAAGATAAGTTGATGTGGAAAAAGGTCCTTTGCAAAAATTAATGAAAGAACTGTTGTCATTGAGGAGGTTGCAAATGTATTGGGCCTTGTGTCCACGTTTTAAAATGTAAACTACTTTGTGTCATGCTATTAGAAAATAAAAGTAGTGCTACTACTTTTTTGTGGTGGCTGGTTGGTGGTGGTTATAGGGAAGCCAAGCTTTCTTTCATCGGCTGCAAAGTCTTCAGTTCTCTGTGCTTGTCTGTGTTGGTTTTTGATTTTTCATACTCTTCTGACACTAAATAAGGATTACTCTCACATTTTTTTCTGTGTCCTCTGCTGCAGCAGGAAACAGAGCAGTGGTGATGGAGCAAAGGAGATGGAGCTCCCTGATGTGCATGAGGATGAAGCCACCCCCTAACATGACAACGGTCTGCCAGAGCCGTTCTGAGTTAAACTGTGCTGCAGTACCTTGGATTGTTTTCGCACTTCAGCTAACCCACCCACCCCATCAGCAACTCCATGCTACAATTGTGAAATTTGGAAAATCTGGAGTTGTTGATGTCTTGGAGTTACTTGACAAGTACAATGACATGACCGTGTACATGAGCAGAACACTCAGTTACGTTGTTTTGTGTGCTGTTGCCTTTTTCATCAGCTGTCTGTAATCATTTGTCTTCTCTGGATATTGTCGCATTGTGTAGCCCTTTTCTTGCTTTTTTGTTTATTGATTTGCTTTTCATGAATGTACACATGAAATCTGTCAAAATTAACAATGAAGACAACCTGTTTTTTGTATGCCAAAATTAGGAAAAACCTGTCTTTTGGTTGGAGTGTTTCCTTCTGGTTTTGGTCAGCACATCGGTGAGATATGTACCTGGCTGTCAAACACAAGTTCTCTTACTCAAGTAACGGCTCATTAACGTAGACATTATTTGCTACATAAACACTTAAAAATTATCAAAAATTTGAGTTTAACAAACATCCAAATAATCTGTTTTCTATATAATGCACTGAAATGCTGAAGTCTCTATAGTAATTACTGACACTTTCAGCTCGACTTTTATTAGTTTTTGCACTCTGTTGTCCTTACTGTAGTATCTCTTGTATGTGACAAATTTATGGACAGAGCACTTTGCTACCTAGTATATTGCCCTACATCATTAGCAGTGGTACCCAATTGTAGTTTTATTTATTATTATTTTTTAATCTTCCTGTAATGCAACTTCAAATTAATTTTGAGCTGGTTTGCTTACACTCTTTAAACGAGTAATTATTTATGTATCATCCTCCTCCTCCTTCTTGTCTAAAATGTAGTATCTGCTGGGCAGAGCAAGAATAAAGCTAGGAACGGCTGCAAAGTGCTCCACTGGAGGTTTTATTATTTTTTTTTTTTTTTGTACAGAAAAGTTTACACTTGATAATGGCAGCCAGCTGATTCACAGGGATTTAAACATATCATCAAAATGTAAATTAGAATCTACTGACAGCAAGTATAAAAGTAAAAAGACAAAACAAGACAATCCCCAAAATACTGACTAGACCACAGCAATATTATAATTATTAGCAACTTCAGGACAACAAAGGCACCTTGCCTATCCATGTAGTATGGTAAATAAATTTAAGCTTTGTTTTCGGAACAGAAATTATGAATTAAAAGATAACTTTAAGCCAAAGCAACCACTACATGTTTGTTTTTCATTTAAAAATACATACAGTTTTGTAGTGGCCACTATTGTAAGCAGTTTTCCAAAGTGATTAGGCGTAAATTAGCAAGTGCAAGAATACAATAAAGCAAAGCATTGAATAGCAGCGATTCATTGTTTGGAATTTGTGCCTTATGTAGTGAGCTCTAAAGCAAAGTACCTTACAAATAAATGAACAGAGTCCTCTGCATGTTGAAGCAATATGTTGACATACACACTCCACTCAATAGAAATAAGACAAACAGTGTACTAAATTACAGAATGTCAGTATTAGAATTCAGCATAGAAGACTGAAGGCGCTTCATGGACAGACAATAGGAAAAGGACCACATGGAGTAAATGTATCTGTAACTTGTGTTGTGTGCATTCCTGAAAATCTTTTAATACTTATTAGCTAAATTCTAATATTCCTCTACATTTACTACTACAATACCTGACACAGTGTTCCAGTGAGCAAATGCTACATTCATCACCACACAATTTGGTGAATGCTCAAGTGTTTGCAATTGTGAGAAACCTTGAGGTTGGTGAGCAAATGGCAGAGTTCTGAAAGTTTAACCTGAAATTGATGATCTCTACAGTGGTGGTTTGGTACATGTCAGAACACTAAGAGCGGCTTCTTTTATTTAATGTCTTTATCATCTTTCAGTTATACAATCATTGCTCAGTTCTCTGTTGCAAACAGGTTTTGTTCTCCGTTTTGTGAGGTGTTTTGTAAAGGAGGATAAGAAGGCATGCCCTTGATGATGTGACCTATTTGTAAATGGATAGCCAGTGAATTTAATATTAAGCAAAAAAAAATATGACTTTGGAGGACTGATGATTATAGTATGCATACTCTATGGTGAAATTTAATTTTAGTAGAAATCAACTGCGTTATAATTTTTTTTTAATTCTGATCCCCTCCACCTCCCACAATACAGTCTTCACTGTGGTAACCAAAGTACTTCTGAGATGTTGTTGGAGTTAAAACAGACCCAAGAAAGTTTTCCTGGGCCAGTGTGCTACAGTATTGCTCTGTATGACTACTTTTAGGTGAAACTTTAAAGTATCTAAATTCATACAGACCTATAATGTAGAAACTAAAACTAAGAGCAGCAGCAACAACAGCCCAGATGATGTAACTGCTCTAGAGTAATGGTGCAGCATCGCAATAAACTGAGAGTAAAGCCTCAGGTGAAATATTTGTTGGATATTTGTTTCATTTTGCCCATACTCATTTTCTTCCCTATCAAGACATTTCATTCAATAAGAAACAGGAAAGAAAAAAAGGAATACAGATTAGCTGCTTACTGAATTATATAACCAGACTATCCATCTTACTTAGGCTGCCCATGAGAGGACTTGTGTTCAGAACCATTTTGTATGTCCTACTGCACTAGCTGATGAAAACATGTATTCGTTTGTTAATTTTTCCATCAAGGCTGTTGGTAGACTGGAGGAGGCTAGTCTAAAGTGTGATAATCTGTACCTTTTTATTAATCTTCTTGTCCTCATTCACTGAATTTCAAGTTTCTGAACGTTTCTAGCTCGTCGAATATCAAGAGTTTCTAAGCACATAAAGTATTTTGTCTGCTTGGGATTATCCTAGGAAGAACATATAAAAGCTGTGCAGTTGTCCATCTATGACTTTTTAGAAATATCTCCATTCTGATCCCACCTACTACTGCAAGTTTGACAGCTGTTTTGGATACATAACACAGACAGATGCATGTCTCTGCTTTACAAATTATCTGATGCAATGGATCTTTATCTTCGTCACTGAGGAAATTATGAGCTTGGCTTTTGTGACATATTTATTTGTTTGTAACAGCATGCCACTGAGTTCTTATTAGAGTATGGCAGACCATTCACTGGGATACAACTTGACACACAAGCTGTTATGCAGCAAGATAATGTCTGATTTTAACTTTTTTTATATGGGTGCACTTTACTGTTGTTAGTTGATGCGGTAGTTCAAATGTCCATGTTTACAGAGACACTATTGTGGAACCATTTCACACAAAAAGTGAAGGGCTTCTGCTGCCTATATGACTAAATAAATTTTCAGTTTCATATTTACATAATACTTAGTCATATCCTTGGCAGTATGACAAAATCATCACTATTTTGTTACAAAACAATTACATGATCGCAATTAGAAAATAATTAAAGAGATTTAATGTGACTTAGGTTATTTATATATATATATATATATATACACGTTTAATCTGTGTTTACATGACCAATTGCTATCTCAGTCCTCTGATATCCCATGCTATCTTTAGTTCCAAGTTTTACTGTTTGATGGTAAAGCTTACGTTTTGGACCATGTAGCGTTTTGTAACTGAGGACTGAGGAGTTGAGTAAATATTCAACTTTCATCACTGATGGTGTCTTTTATCAAATCAGGTTTACTTTATGTAGTGTCTTTCTATTTCATATACACTATGTAGTTTATATGTGTTTTGAACGTTGCTGACTTCATTAAATTGAGAACATTCCTGTAATGTAAATCCTTGCTTTTAATGCCAAAGCCTTATTTTCTTTTTTTGGAATGCAACTGAGATGCTGTGTTTTGTCAAATACGGATTCAAATGCTTTAGTTAAATTTCCCAGGAATTTTATATTTGCATTCTGATCACATGTTGTGACAGACTCAAACTTTATTTTGGTAAGAGATTGTTGCTGTGTATTTTTCACCTTCAGAAAGCAAGCTAAGCTTTCTTTTCAACTTGCATCCTTCTGTGCTGATATGAACTGCCTGACTAGCAGGGGACTAGTAAGGCTGTGTAATTATTGAATGAGCAATTTCAGTAAACAGTTGGTCATCAGACTCAGAAGAGCAAAAATGGATAATTGAACATGTTCATTATATCTTGTGTTGATTATAAACAGCCAAAAAGTTAAGATGCAACTACTGAACTCCCTCATCCCCTCTCACAAATATGAAATCTGCCATAATACAAAAATTGGCTTGTGAGCCAATATATCCTGATCCCCAAGTTCACAGAATCCAGAAAGATGGAAAACCAGCACATTAGTGGCCAAAATTGAGCTTATGTCTGCAAGCTTTCAAGTGTTCTGAGCAAAATGTTGACTTACTGTGACTTGTGCTTTTTGAAAACCAAATGAAATGCAGAACAATGACTACAGATTTTTTAGAGGGCTATCCTTTAGGAGGGCATTGAAAGAAGAGAGCATGAAATATCATTTTACTCTAGCATTGCTGCTATGTATTATACTGTTTGTCAGTGTTTGCCATTTGTTTTTGCATAACATTTCACTGGATGTAAAGCATACTTTTGAATGTACTGAAGGTAGCCATTGTAAAATGATGCATGATTTCTCTCTACTGAACTGTAAATATGTACCGATATAAAGAGGCTATTTTTTGCATGCTTTTGTACATTAGTCAAAATAATAAAATCATCCGCACACAATAAAACTCTGTGTCTGCATCTCTTGCATGATTTTTTGAAAGTTTTCAATTTTAATCACCATTATCACTATTTAGCTGCTTCAAAACTAGCACTAATGCTATTATTAAATGCTTATATCTACTGTTTTTGAAAGATTTATTGCAATTTTAGAAAATCTGTGATTTCCTGTTTCAGAGCCCCAGGAAACTGGTATCTGAGTCCCAGCCTAATTGCTCTTTGTCTGGATTTTATGCATTCTCCCAGTGTTTGAGTTTAATTTATTTTATTTATTTTTTTGCTGAGTAGTCCAAATTAGTACTCCAATATACCTAAGTGCTAAGTTAACTGGCAGCTCTACTTTAGTTCTGTGTGTGAATATGGATGAGTTTGGGAGTGAGTGTTCTGTGTGATGGGCTGTCACCTCACCTATTGATTCGTGTTAGGTAACGCTGTATTTAGATTAAATGAACTTAAACGATAAAGATGGATGCAAGGGTGGATATAAAGAGATGTACTGGAAATTCCGAACCAAGATAAGAAAAGTCTTAACATTTAATGGTGTCAGTTTTCAGAAGTTTTAAAATGTTTTTCTTTAATATTCTTTATAACTGATGATATTATTTTTACCATTCATGTTTTGATACATCCATTCATAATAGATCATACAGATTATAAACTGCATACCCCTAGGTTTGTGGTGCCAGACATTCATCTTTTCTTATCAGAACTCTTATAAATTATGACTTTTTTTACCTTTATAGCAACATGACTACAAATTGAAGAAAACCTGAATATATGGCTTCCAAGATATTTCATTACTGATTTGTTTTGTGAAAATTTTAGAGATTAATGTGTCTTGTGTACTAATTGAGAATTAAATGGAGTTTAATAATCTGTGGTAAACGAAAAACTATTGGAGATGTTAAACCACTAGAATTTAATTTTGACAATATGCATTTCATTCGTTGGAAGTCAACTTCTAATCAACCTTAATGAAAGGATATGTCTGTGTGGTTTCTATGTCTCTGTCATTGCAGCAGATGGCGCATCACAGACCTTTGTAGTAATAAAATGCCTTACATTTGTCATTCCAACAGATTCACAAACTAATACTGCTTTTATGAATCTTACACCAAATGGCATATAACTTAGGCAAATGCATTGCATTTGTCTCATTCCAACAGATAGCACATTACAAACATCTGTAGTTATGCATTTCATTACTACAAATGTTTCTGATGCACCATCTGTTGGCTTGACAAATGCAATGCCTTTTATTACTACATGCATTACAATAGATGGCACACTACAAACATTAACGTTGAGGTGTATGTTTTTGAAATAAATGTTATCACTCAATGTACTGATTTCAGTGTAAATTGTTATAGGTTACTTTTTAAGAAATGTCTTGCTTTATTTAAGACAAATTTCAAATCCAGCTTTTATGTCAATACTCCATGTATCCATTTTCTTTACATACTTTTTCTTGATATATACGTCATGTGGAGCCTCTCTTGACAGCAGGGATTGCAAGGCAGGTGCCAACCCTCGGTGTGAAACCACCTCACTAACAGTGTACTCACATAATTTTCTGCTGCTTCACTTTAAATTTGCCAAACAATATTGCAGCTTGCGTCTGAATACAGAAAGGAGCTGGATTTTCTAGCGAAATCCCGCAAGCCCCAGTCCGAGCCCACGGCAGCCAGGAATTACACATGGGCAAAGCAGTGTGCGGTGGCAAACAATTTCCAATGCCACAGCAATCTTGCCAATATTTCTTAGTTATTTATTGGGACGCATAGCCTGAAACCGGGACTGTCGCTGTCACTCGAACGTCTGGTTAACCTTGTAAATTACAGTGTCAGTGACATCGTGATTCATAAATCATTACAGATAATGGAACTGTGAGGTTGATTTAGTGTAAGGTAAATACTGAGTAAATGTTTTATTTGCGCTGTGCACAGCGGCTTGCAAGCCACAGGGTACTGAATTCATATCAAAATAACTTTTTGTTTTCCGTGCTTGCATTTTACAATTTTATGGTTAGGAAGTTTATTTAACTTACCTGTTAAGACTTAATAACCGCAGAAACAACTTTGTGAAGCAGAAGACTCCATGTGCCTCGCCGGTCTCGCAGATTGCCATCCCGCGCGTGCGCAATCAGCCTGTGCAGCGTCTCTTTCCCGCGCACACTGTAGTCTGCTGGGCTGAAGTTTTATTAATTTATTTTTGGGATTTGCTTAACATCAGTAGCGGCTATCGGAGGTGAACAGGAGGAAAATATATACGCTGGTGTAATCGCTGTCAAGGTAAACTTGAAACAGTCAACTAATTTGCAATTGAAGTGCAGAACTTTTCTCAGTTTTAAGATAGACGAGTTCGCAAATTCCCAGATATTTTTCAGTTTGAGACTTTAATAATTTAAGATGTGTATAAAACGATCTGTTCTTGATCTGTTGAAATGTCTCCATAAATTTCCATGAAATATGTGCCACATTTCAACAAAATTGGCGCACGGGGTGCGGAGTCTTTTCATGCGAAGAGAAAGACACGTGCTATAGCAATAGGCGCTTCGCGTATTACAGTATATACAATACAATACAATACAATACAATTTATTTTTGTATAGCCCAAAATCACACAAGAAGTGCCGCAATGGGCTTTAACGGATTCTGCCTGTTGACAGCCCCCCAGCCTTGACTCTCTAAGAAGACAAGGAAAAACTTCCCAAAAAAATCCATGTAGGAAAAAAAATGGAAGAAACCTTGGGAAAGGCAGTTCAAAGAGAGACCCCATTCCAGGTAGGTTGGGCGTGCAGTGGGTGTCAAAAAGAAGGGGGTCAATACAATACAATACACAGAACAGAACAAATCCTCAATACAGTATAAAAATAAAATTTTTAAAAATAAAAATATATGCGGATGCATCGATACAACGGCCACCTAACTAAACAATACGATCATTAGAGGGAAGAATGACTTGCTGGATACGTAAAAACCTGTCGCCGTTGTGGACCTCGGGAAAAGAATTAGAAACCACTGCCAATTATGAGTCATTTTCTCACCCGCTTTGCCCTGAACAGAGCCGCGGGGGTTGGGTGCAGAAGCCTATCCCAGCTAGCATTGGGCACAAGGAAGAAATAAACTGAACAGGATGCCAATCACTCGCAGGGCAAACACACATACACACCCATGCCAACCACGCACTAGGACCAGTTTAGTATCGCCAGAACACCTATCCTGCATGTCTTCGGACTGTGGGAGTAAACCGGAGCACCCACAGGAAACACACGCAGACATGGAAAGAAGATATAAACTTCACGCATGGAGGACTCGGGACACGATCCCTGGTCTCCTTACTGCGAGGCTGCAGCGCCACCTATTTCTCGCTTTTACATGTGGAGTAGTCATTAATGATATTGATAAAAACGTGAATCACAAAAAGGTTGTAGTCACTCCACATTTTTCAGGCACTTTGTGCCAAATGTGTTCAGTTTTTGTGAAATGTATGAAGCTTTTTTGTAACTCTGTGTTCAAAGGTTTCATGGGTGTAATGTAGACCTTCGACGTTTAAGAAGGATGCCCAAGGATATGATGACTGTTTCTGAACTGCAGGCGTCATTTGTAATCCTCTACCTCCATCTAGTGAGAAGACTAGCACACAAATGGCAGGCATTAGAATTAAACATCTCAACCTGAGAGCGTGCCAGAGGCTTCAGTGGTTTGTGACAAACAGTTCTTTATGCTATGAGGAAATCATTCCTATAAATGAATTCCTTTCTTGACCTTTTCTTTTTTGATAACATATTTATCTACTTTAACAGGCACATTTACTTGACGTCATTTGCATTTGCTTCTCCAAGAATTATCAGGCCCAAGTTAAGATGAACTTTAGATCTCAGAAAAAAAATTCAGTTTGTTCATGGAAAGCAAAAGTAATCAGACAACACATCAAATGCAATAAGCTACATATATCTGCCAAAATATTCTTATACGCAGAATAAAATCCTCACATAAATACAATATGCGTGGAAATATGATCCCATAATCAACAGTATGCTTTCAAATGTTTTGGAGTTTCTCTGTGCTATTTAACAGACAAGTTCTTACCTGTCTCATTATGTGAATTCTGAGCTGCAACATTCTTTGTTCTCTTAAAAAGGCTTGAATAGAATTTATAAAGACGGAAGTTTTGAGATAAGGTCTGGAAGGTCAGGGATGTAGCACAGAATTCTGGGCCCTATGCATAAGCAGTATCTCTGGACCCCTTCCTCTCGATTCATGTCTGCCGCACGTCCTTTTAATTCTAGGCTTCATTACCCTTTTTCCCCTGACTACAACGGCCATGATCATGGTGCTGGCTGGAGAGTGGCAACATGTTGCATGTTGATTAGCACATCACTGTGCTCTGTACATGTGACAATAATAAAGACCCTAAAAACCTATAATATGGTACAGTAGGTTTAAATTCCAACCCATTTGCTATGTCAAATCTGCACAATCTCCACATGTTTATGTGCCTTTTTCTAGGACTATTCTGACATCTCAAAATTACAGTATGCTGTTTAGTTAAATAGACCTTTTCCTCAGATTGCTTGTTTTAACTGTTTATTTGCTCATAATGTTCAATCTTGAAATTACAGATAGTGTACTGTAACTCAGTATGCACCTACTAATCCTGCCATATGAGACTAATGTTAAAAGACCATTAGATCAGCTCTCAAACAGATTTTTAAAACAACTGTAGAATTAAGCAGTCAGGAAATCATATTTTACTGCACCATCTTAAGTGTAGCACAATAATAAAATCTCAATTGACTGTCAACTTTGATTCTCAATTATTTGTAGAATCTGCTTCACCATTATTAGCCAACATATTTATTTTTTTAACACTTCAGATTACTGATCTCTTCCTAGATTTTAGATTTCATTTCTAATCTATTCCAATAAAGTGTTCTTCTCCCTTGATACAAAAAGTAAGCACTCATTGTGTATT
The DNA here is from genome assembly GCF_016835505.1 of Polypterus senegalus. NCBI lineage: Eukaryota > Metazoa > Chordata > Cladistia > Polypteriformes > Polypteridae > Polypterus > Polypterus senegalus. The sequence goes on along the minus strand of NC_053159.1, from coordinate 111,422,636 downwards.
ATCTCTTTAAATATTGGGCTGCGCACTCAGTTCCTTTTGATTATCAAACAGTAAAAACAAACTGCACCTAGTTATTTATAATCCCATGAAAATATTGTCATATGCTAATAATTTAAAATCAATAAAGTACACAGCAACCTAGTAATTTCAGGTATTCCGTTTTGGTCAGTCATTGGCACACTCAAGTTTATTAAACAAAGAAATTGAATTTGGCCAAAAAGATGACTCAATGTCACTCCAATTTTTTTTTTTCCAATTGGTGTATGGTATACTTTTTTGCTCTGAGCCTCATTTCTTGTCTGGAATTAGTCAGCTGGAGTTATTCAAGTAGGGTTCTCACCTGTGCTTCACTCCTGACATTCCTTCTTTTGCTCTTCATGTCTGTTCCTCAATTCTCTTTCTTCTATGTTTGTGATCTGGTGTGAAGCTGAAGGGGTCAAACCTTCAATAGTTTGAGGGTACTAAGGTGTTGTGTTTATATGGGCTGCAGTCACCTGAGGCAGTGGCATTAGCTAGTTTGGCTGATGTGCTCATGGGGCTCAACAATATTTTTGAGTTTTTGGGCTTTCTAGCATTTGTTGCTCATAGTCTTCTGCCATTGTTCAGTTTAATGAGAATTTTGGCTTTTTGGCACATATCTCTAGAGACTTCTGTATTGATTAGGGATTCCTGGAAACATCCATCCATTAATCCACTATCCAACCTGCTATATCCTAACTACAGGGTCACGAGGGTCTGCTGGAGCCAATCCCAGCCAACACAGGGTGCAAGGCAGAAAACAAACCCCGGGCAGGGCACTAGCCCACACAAACCCCAAGCACACACTATCAACAATTTAGAATTGCCAATGCACCAAACTGGCATGTCTTTGGACTGTGGGAGGAAACCGGAGCACCCGGAGGAAGCCCACGCAGACACGGGGAAAACATGCAAACTCCACGCAGAGAGAACCCAGGAAGCGAACCCGGTTCTCCTAACTGCGAGGCAGTAGCGCTACCCACTGCGACACCGTGACGCCCTTCCTGGAAACATTTGGGTACAAAAAGTATTATTGATGATTGAATTTTAGATTTGTTTAATTAAACTGAGAGCTTATTCAGAATCACTGATATCATGATTTAATTGAACATACATTTAATATAGATTTAATTAGCATAAAATAATTATTGTTTTGTTTCAGGAAGAAATTTTCAATTGGTTACCAAAATTTGGCCCAAAACACCAATTTTCGTTATTCCTCACCACTGCATTATATACACTGTTACTTCCAGATGAGCATTCATTCATTGTCAGATCTTCCGACTTAAGACAAAACCAAACCTTTTTCTAAATTTTGTAGATTGGCATAAGTATTTTTCTGGTTATTCAGTATCTGACAGGTAACAAGTATATTCAAGCCAGTTAAAAAGCAATATTGTCATTGTATTGTGCTAGAACTCTACAAGTATACAACTGTAATCTCACTGAAAGATAGTCTTGAAATACAAAGGCATGGGAAATTCCACAAAAATATGAATACACAAAAATTGTGCAAATAAGATTAGAAATTTGCAATGACATTTTAACAATGAAAATTGTAATAATTTTTTTAATGAGATGAGATGAAACACATGCAATCATGATCAAAAGAAAAGTTACAATAGAAGGCATAACAAATTGCAAGATTGCCTGCAAAATGTTCTTTGCAGCATCATCGTGGCACAGTGGTTAGTACTGCCACCTCACAGCTTCATGGTATGGTTTAATTCCTAACTTATATGCGGAAGTTGCATGTTCCTTCTGTGTCCATGTCCTTTTTTCTCAATATATTGGTTTCCACCCTACATTTTCAAGATACTTGTTAAGTAAATGGGAGACTGTAAACTGGCCCAGTATGAATGATCAAGTGGACCAGTGTCTCCTCCAGGATCAGTTCCTGCATTGTACTTGACTCTGCTATTATGGACTCTTGTTCTCTAGAACCTTCTGAAAATGCCAGAATGTTGAATCTAAGAAAAATACTCTACAGCTCATAATAGTTGCTAGAATCTGCAGTATATATGGTGTATTATTTGATCCTTGTCAGTGGATCATCTATCAATAACATAGGTGTGAAGCTAAGGAGGGAAACTTGACTAAAGATAAAGTACCTGGCAGCATTTGAAGAAAGGAATAAAATAAGCACACATCATCATTGTTTTTCAGAAACTCTTGTCTTGGATTTCTATAGAGAACTAATAAAGTGAATAGGGAATATTTCACATATAAAATTTTATGACACTTGGAAAGCAACAGCAAGGCATGATCATTATGATGTAGGTCCCACAGTTGGACTCGAAGACACTACACTGCTTCAGTCAATTGTCTCTAATTCTCATTTTTCTACAAAAGTTTCATACATATTGAGGGACTCTCTGACTTCTGCTGTAAAGAAAGGTATAGATAAGAGTGTTGTGTGATGCAGTATTTGTAAAGCTGATGAAAATTGCATACTTGCTGACCTGTACTAACATTTCTTGCAGCTTAGAAATCCATCCATCCATCCATCCTCTTCCGCTTATCCGAGGTCGGGTCGCGGGGGCAGCAGCTTAAGCAGAGAGGCCCAGACTTCCCTCTCCCGGCCACTTCTTCCAGCTCTTCCGGGAGAATCCCAAGGCGTTCCCAGGCCAGCCGGGAGACATAGTCCCTCCAGCGTGTCCTGGGTCTTCCCCGGGGCCTCCTCCCGGTTGGACGTGCCCGGAACACCTCACCAGGGAGGCGTCCAGGAGGCATCCTGATCAGATGCCCGAGCCACCTCATCTGACTCCTCTCGATGCGGAGGAGCAGCGGCTCTACTCTGAGCCCCTCCCGGATGACTGAGCTTCTCACCCTATCTTTAAGGGAAAGCCCAGACACCCTGCGGAGGAAACTCATTTCAGCCGCTTGTATTCGCGATCTCGTTCTTTCGGTCACTACCCATAGCTCATGACCATAGGTGAGGGTAGGAGCGTAGATCGACTGGTAAATTGAGAGCTTTGCCTTACGGCTCAGCTCCTTTTTCACCACGACAGACCGATGCAGAGCCCGCATCACTGCGGACGCCGCACCGATCCGCCTGTCGATCTCACGCTCCATTCTTCCCTCACTCGTGAACAAGACCCCGAGATACTTGAACTCCTCCACTTGGGGCAGGATCTCTCCCCCAACCCTGAGAGGGCACTCCACCCTTTTCCGGCTGAGGACCATGCTCGGATTTGGAGGTGCTGATTCTCATCCCAGCCGCTTCACACTCAGCTGCGAACCGATCCAGAGAGAGCTGAAGATCACGGCCTGATGAAGCAAACAGGACAACATCATCTGCAAAAAGCAGTGACCCAATCCTGAGTCCACCAAACCGGACCCCTTCAACACCCTGGCTGCGCTTAGAAATTCTGTCCATAAAAGTTATGAACAGAATCGGTGACAAAGGGCAGCCCTGGCGGAGTCCAACTCTCACTGGAAACGGGCTCGACTTACTGCTGGCAATGCGGACCAAGCTCTGACACGGTTGTACAGAGACCGAACAGCTCTTATCAGGGGTCCGGTACCCCATACTCCCGAGCACCCCACAGGATTCCCGAGGGACACGGTCGAATGCCTTTTCCAAGTCCACAAAACACATGTAGACCGGTCGGGCAAACTCCCATGCACCCTCCAGGACTCTGCTAAGGGTGAAGAGCTGGTCCACTGTTCCGCGACCAGGGCGGAAACCACACTGTTCCTCCTGAATCCGAGGTTCGACTATCCGCGGACCCTCCTCTCCAGAACCCCTGAATAGACTTTTCCAGGGAGGCTGAGGAGTGTGATCCCTCTATAGTTGGAACACACCCTCCGGTCCCCCTTTTTAAAGAGGGGACCACCACCCGTCTGCCAATCCAGAGGCACTGTCCCGATGTCCATGCGATGTTGCAGAGGCGTGTCAACCAAGACAGTCCTACAACATCCAGAGCCTTAAGGAACTCCGGGTATCTCATCCACCCCGGGGCCCTGCCACCAAGGAGTTTTTGACCACCTCGGTGACTTCAGTCCCAGAGATGGGAGAGCCCACCTCAGAGTCCCCAGGCTCTGCTTCCTCATTGGAAGGCATGTTAGTGGGATTGAGGAGGTCTTGAAGTACTCCTCCCACCGACCCACAGCGTCCGAAGTGAGGTCAGCAGCGCACCATCCCCACCATATACGGTGTTAACACTGCACTGCTTTCCCCTCATGAGACGCCGGACAATGTAACCAGAAACTCCTCGAAGCCGTCCGAAAGTCGTTCTCCATGGCCTCTCAAACTCCTCCCATGCCCGAGTTTTGCCTCAGCAACAACCGAGCAGCGTTCGCTCGGGTTCAGATCGGGGGCCATTCCTCCCAATCACGCCCTTCCAGGTCTCACTGTCATTGCCCGTGAGCATTGAAGTCTCCCAGCAAAACGAGGGAATCCCCAGAAGGTATGCCCTCTAGCAACCCCTCCAGAGACTCCAAAAGGGTGGATACTCCAAACTGCTGTTGGCATATGCACAAACAACAGTCAGGACCCTTCCCCACCCGGCGGAGGGAGGCCACCCTCTCGTCCACCGGGTAAACCCCAATGCACAGGCTCCAAGTCGGGGGGCAATAAGTATGCCCACACCTGCTCGGCGCCTCTCACCGGGGGCAACTCCAGAGTGGTAGAGAGTCCAGCCCCTCTCAAGGAGATTGGTTCCAAAATCCAAGCTGTGCGTCGAGGTGAGTCCGACTATATCTAGCCGGAACCTCTCGACCTCGCGCACTAGCTCAGGCTCCTTCCCCTTCAGAGAGGTGACATTCCACGTCCCAAGAGCCAGTTTCTGTAGCCGAGGATCAGACCGCCAAGGTCCCCGCCTTCGGCCACCACCCAACTCACACTGCACCCAACCTCCTTGGCCCCTCCCATAGGTGGTGAGCCCATGGGGAGGAGGACCCACGTTACCTCTTCGGGCTGTGCCCGGCGCATGGGTGCAGGCCCGGCCACCAGGCGCTGCCATCGAGCCCCACCTCCAGGCCTGGCTCCAGAGGGGGGCCCCGGTGACCCGCGTCCGGGCAAGGGAAAACGTTGTCCAAAGTTTTTGCTCTTCATCAGAGGTTTGTTTGTTGAACCAGCTTAGAAATGGTTTATTAAAATATTGATCTTTCTCAACAATACCCTATCAGCAGACATTGTTCAATTCTTTTCATAAGGCAGGAATGTCCAACTCTGATCCTAGAGGGCCGCAGAGACTGCAGATTTTTGTTCTAAACATTTTCTTAATTAGTGACCAGTTTTTCCTGCAAATTAACCACTTTTGCCACAATTTTAACTGACTTGCTATTTAAGACTCATCCCCCTTAATTTTTCCTTTTATTCCTTTAATTAGCAGCCAAACAATAATGAGATGCAACATGACCAGCAATCTGTGTCCATACAATGTTTGAAAATAAAGAAAGGTGAAGGTTTCAGTAACATTGATCTGCTTAGGTACACACAATATTTCAACAATGCTCATAGGAAAAAACAAAGTCAACAGTTTTCGAATTGTTTACTGTTGTAGAATGAGAGCACCAATAAACCATGGAATTAAATAATTGGTTTAATTAACAGCAATAATCAGCTTCTAGTTAAGAAACTGGTTGAAATAAAATTGGTTGGAGTTTGAGGCCCTGTCTTAGCTGGCCTTCTCTTGGCTTGCTTCTCATAACATTTTGTTGGCTGCAGTTTAAGGAAAAAAGAAGCATTTCAGAGGACCGAGTCTTAAAAACAAGGCAATTAAATTTAAGGAAAAAGTAATTAATTTACAGCAGAAATTGGTCACTGATTAATAAAGTGTCAGGAATGAAAACCTACAGACCGCCAGGATTGGAGTCAGACACCCCTGTCATAAGGCAATATATGTGGGATTTACATAACACTTATTCAGCACCTGCAGTGAAAAATTACAAAGAAATCATGTGTGTATGATTTCACAAAGCCAACAGGTACTGTAGTACTGTACTTAGACAAGGAAAAGATAAAAGTAGCTTTTTGAGGACAGCACTGATGATGGGCTGCCATATGGTGAAAAACATTGCAATTATTTCTTTTAAAATTCTGTAATTTTCAGTCAATGTGTAACTATTATTATTATTCTCTTTTGTTGTCTTTTATGTTCCTCGATTATTTAAGTGTCACTACTGGAATAATAAGCATACTGTCTTTCCTTATTTTATGATAGTTTTGAGGCTCCAAAATAAAAAAATTACTTTAAATCAAACATATGTCCTGAATTCAAATATGTAGTATCTATCTTATGCATAAATCAATAGTACTTAAATAGCTGGTATGTGTTTATCAATATTTATTCCATTCAATACTTTGACATTATACTTTACAGAAGAATAAAAATACTTGTCGCTAGTCCCACTGTGACAAATTATTACAAGTTAGAATAAAATAAAAGACACAAATTGGTAAAATGGCAAGACAATTAAAAATAAACATGCAACCTTTCCAAATTAACAATAAATGCATAAAGACTCAACATAAACATTCAACATGTATCACAAAGAACAAGTAACGTTAAGACTGTAAAACTAAATTGTTAGTACAAACAGGATTGATGGAGCATGCGCTTATATTCGGTAAAGGAGTCTTGGCCATGGGTCAAAAAATATATAGAAGTGGCAGTTAAAAGAGTGAGAACCTGGTCATCTTGGGCCTCATGTATAACTCAGTGTATAGAATTCACACTAAAACATGGCGTTCGGACAAAAGTTGAAATGTGCGCATGCACAAAAAAAATCATACACACAAAACCGTGCAAAAAATATCTTCCGTGCAATTCTCCTCTATAAATCCTGGTCAGTGAGAAATGTAACGCACATGCATGCGCCTTCCACCCCACCTGACTCCTCCCAGAATTACACCTCTTTGAATATGCAAATCAACATAAATAGCCCGTTATGTTCAGCGTTTTGTGAAAAGAAAATGGCGGAAGCACTGGGGGGGTGGGAAAAACTTCAGTATATACAAATTGTTGGCTTAAGCAGTGGTAAAAGCAACAAAAGGAAAGTGATGGAGTGATATAGAGTAGCAGAGGCACTCGAAAGTTCAAGTTCAGAAAGTCACAGAGTGTCTGAAATAGAAAAGAAGCGATCAGATGTCAAAGTCGAGGTGAAAAGGTGAGTCGTAGCCCAGGGCTGTTCTTAGGACATTGGGGGCACTAATTCATGTAGTATTAGCTACAGTTCAGCCAGACTTGACCTGTTTTCCACTGGGCACCGTGCGGAGGTATGTAGCTAAGCCCAGCGTGTGCAAAATGTGCAGTGCAGTGGTGCATGTTTTTATAAATTTTAGAGCATTTTATTTATTTTGCTTGTCACAATTAAAAAGGGTGTTTTTTATATCCTTTTCCATTTTTTTTCTACCACATTAAAACTTGGGCTTAAGAACATTCCAGAATAAAGCTCAAGAAACAAAATCAACTTTTCGCGCTTTAACACTTGCAAAATCTTTAATTAATGCAGAGTAATCAAGCGATTGGACAACATCTTGCTCAATGGACATTAATGCTAAAGCATTCAATTGTTCTTGTAAAATGGTTGTCCTGAGGTAATTCTTGATTATCTTTAGCTTAGAAAAGCTGCGTTCCCCAGCAGCAACAGTAATTGGTATGTTGCTCGTTGCTTACTGCTGGTCGGTTTTGAAAGAAATCAGTAGGAGAATGCACCTTTTCGGCCACGACAAATTTCAGCAAAGCTCCTTTTTGTGTCTCAATAAAGGCTACATCGTCTGAATTTTTCTTTCATTTAGCAGCACTGGATGGATAACTGCATTTCATATTAATATGGTATGTGTGAAACTGCTAACGTGAATAAGACCCAGTTAAGAGTGGAGTACGATAAGGCCAATGCCAAGGTGAAAAAGGGAAGGAAGCGTTATACGCAACAGAAAAGCACAGGAAGAAGTCCGTGCCCACACTCACGATGCAACCGTGATCTGGAACAGAATGGTCTCCTCCGACAAGAGCACTCTATTTATTGACTTTTGTGGGGGCTTGTCGTAACAGGGCTCCGCCTGCACAGGGCCCTGGCCATAGCGAACGCCCCAAGCCCCAGTTCCCTGTTGCAGCGTCCCTGCCTCGGGAATGGGCAGTAAGCTTAGCATTAAACTTTGTAGTACAGATACATAGCTTGCGTCGATCTTAAACAAAAAAAAAAGGGCGACGGCCCTGCATAGCCCACCATCACAGTGTCATAAGGAAGCGTATTAGGGCACAGAGAAATGAGAAAAAAAAGGTTGAAATGTAGATTTTAATCTCAAAATTTCCACTTTAATCTCATAGTTTATTTTGCTGTTAAATTAGAATGTTGTAAAACTTAATTTTAAAATTGATGTTTAATTTACTAGAGTTTCTTAAATCCTGTTGTAACTAAAGTAGCATGTGTTCCCCGACCTAGTCATTAATCATTATGTGCTTCATAAACGGGCTTTCTCATTCGTAGACAGGAGCACACAGTAACTGATCGGCACACAGAATAAATTTAATTCATGATATTACAGCTTTTTGAACATTTTAGAATAGTAAGATGTATACTTGATATAATTTTCATGATGAAATGCATTAAAGCATGTATTAAACATATGGGGGCATGGTGGCACAGTGGTAGCAATGAGCTGGCACCCCTTCCAGGCATTGTTCCTGTCTCACACAAGAAGCTTGCTGGGACACACATAACCCTGAATGGAATTACTGTATTTAATGCAGCAGTACTGTCTCTGTCAAACATACCAACCCCAAATTCCTATCCTTCTTTCTCCATGTAACCAATCACCACACAATAAGCTCTGTGATACATGTAAAACCAGCTGTAAGCTTAGAATGCAGATTCTTCATAACTTTTATGGAACATTGAAAAATCTTCGTTATGCTTGTTTAATTACTCCATTCATCCAGGGTCGCGCCAGTCCCAGCAAGCATCAAGGACAAGACAGGAACACGTTGAAATTGACAAGACAAGGAGAAGTTCAAGCTGCGGCATGGCTAAATGAAATCCATGCAGCTGCTGGTGGCTTTCTTTAGGCAATGTGTGCTATAAATGTCCTCCAGGGCTGGAAGCTGTATCCTGATAACCCTCTGCGCTCTCAACACAACCCACTGTAGAGCTTTCCGATCAGCTGCTGTGCAGCTATAATTCCACACACACATACAATGAGGTAGAATACTCTGAGTGGTGCACTGAGAGTAACAATGCTAAAGCAGCTATGGTATTTGGAATAGTTTGTTCATTTCATGCAACATTATACTGTTAGAGAATGATTACAATCAAGTGAATTAAATTTGTAAACAATATGCGGTTAATTTCAATATATTTGATAAATCCTGCAGCAAAAGGGAGACCACACAGAAACAGCAGCACTGCTTTGACTCTGGGTGCCACCAGTTTGCAAAATTGAGCAGAAACATGTGTACGCAACTGTGTGTGGCTTTACGCCAAGTTTAGTTTTTATACATCATGATGTGAGCATGGAAACAGGCATTCACAACATTTTTGTGCATATGCATCATTTATACATGAGAACCCTGGTCACTACTGATAATCAGGAATGAGAAAACAGAAAGCAGGAGTTTAAGTAGCTCATAAGTTTAACAGTGGGGCACAGTGACAGTTAAATGACCTTCTCCAAACAGCTCAGTCCTGCACCTCCTCACAAGTCAAGCGCTTTTCCTTTAAATCTTCTTTTGCTCTATCAATCCACCTCTGCTTTGGCCTCCCTCGCTTTCTCTTCCCCTGTACTTCCATTCCTTTCACTCTTTTGCCCACGTATTCATTGTCTGTCCTCATCAAATGTCCATACCACTTCAGCCTACTTTCCTATACTTTCTTAAATATCACTCCCACTTTTGTTGTTTCTCTGATTCTCGTCATTTTCCCATTTGTCCTTCTTAGTAAGTGGGAATATCCATCTCAACATTTTCATTTCTGCCACATCTAACGTCTTCTCCTACACTCCTTTTACTGCCAATATCTCCATACATCATTGCTGGTCTTACCACTGTCTTAAAAAAAACTTACCTTTAACTTTCACCTTAATTCTTCGATCCCACAATACTCCTGATAACTTCTTCCAATTGTTCCATCCACAGTGTACTCTATGGGTTATCTCTGCATGTAATTTTCCATCTTGGGCTACCACTGATCCTAGATATTTAAACTTATCTGCTCTTTTCAAGTGGTGGTGTGATGGTAGCATTGCTACTTTGCAGTAAGGAGACCAGGGTTCGTGTCCCGGATCCTCGCTGTGTGGAGCTTGCATGTTCTCCCAGTGTCTGTGTGGGCTTCCTCCCACCTCAAATTGACGATCCTAAGTTGGCCCTAGTGTGTGCGCTATGTGTGGGTTTCCCTGCGATGGACACACGCCCGGTCCAGGGTTTGTTCCTGCCTTGCACCCTATTATAGCTGGAATTGGCTCCAGCAGAACTACGTGACCCTGTTCAGGACTAAGCAGGTTTGAAAATCACTGACTGCTGTTTTCAATAGCTCTCGCTGCGTGCTAAAATCAAAATCCAGTAAATCATCAAACCACAAATAATCTATCTTCCAAAGCCCTTCTCTATTTTTTATAACTTCCTCTCCGGTTCCTCTTTTCTGGTACTACACAACACAATGTCATCAGCAAAAACATGCACCAGGGAGCTGATCTTTAATCCCACCAGTCAACACACCCATAACTAGATTAAATTGTTAAAGATTTAAAGAAGATCCCTGGTGCAGACCTACTCTAACTGTGATCTTGTCTGTTACTCCAAAACTGCTTTTAACCTGAGTCCTTACTTCCTCCTACACATCCTGGATAACCCTTACTTACTCCTCTGGTACTCCTTTCTCTCTCATGCACCTCTTGACCTCTTGACATGACACTCTATCATAACCCTTCTCCAAATCAACAAACACCATATACAGACCTTTCTGTTTTTCTCGATGCTTATCTATGAGCTGACTGAATGCAAAGATTGCATCAGTTTTTCCTCCTCCTGGCATGAAACCAAACTGCTCCTTCATCCCCCCCAACAACACCTGTGTTCTTATCTCACTGACCGAAAAATCTGACTTCAATTATCTTTTGAAGATGTCATTAGTGTGGTGGATCACAGCATAAACAATACAGGTTTAAACAATGTGTTCAGGATTGACAAGGAGAAGTACAACTGTCTGTGTATTATTTGTTTATGAAAATTGTGTTGTCTTTTATTGTGACTTAGTTTAAAAACACACCACACTGTTATGAGTAATTAATACAGGATTCCAGGACATTCCAAAGAGTTTCCAAACCTTTTCTTGCATCTTTTTTTTTTTTTTTGGAGTTTCGAAGTTACCTGTAAATGTGTTTTAATAAACTATGCGAATAACTTCATTTCTGTACAGAAGATGTTCAAGCACGTTTCAACTCCACTATAATAAGATACTGTGCCTACAGAAAATATTCATCACCTGGAGGTTTGTACATTTTATTGTTATACAACATTGAATCACAATGAACTGAATTTGGCTTTTTTTGACATAGATCTCTGCAAAGTGATCTAAATTAATTACACAATTGATCACACAAGTATTCACTCCTTTAATATGACACACCTAAATCATCACTGGTGCAGCCAATTGGCGTTTGAAGTCTCATAATTAGTTCAATGGAGGTCACTTGGCTGGGATTATAAATGCATCTTATGTGGAAGGTCCAAGTTGTGGTGAGTCAACAAGGTGAGAAAAGAACACTCCAAGCAACTCTGTGAAAAGGTGATTGAAAAGCACAATTCAGCATGTGGAGACAAGGAAATATTCAAGTCACCAATCATTAAGAAATGGAAACAGCATGGCACAGTGGTAAATCTATGTATAGCAGGTGTGGATGCTCCAATCAGGATTTTTAAGGCCAGTACTGATCTCCGATTTCATGTTACTTTCACTTTGATGTTGAAGAGTCTTTTTCTGTCAATGTCAAAAAAGCAATAATAAATCTACAGTGATTTAATGTTGTATATCAATAACATGTTAACCTCTCAAGATGGGGGGTGAACACGTTTTATAGACACTGTATTATATTACAGGTGCAGGGATGATACAGTAAGTGTTAGAATATTTTCCACTATTCCAATATTTTTAACATTTTTTTTTTTATTATTTTAAACTTGTATATTTTTACTGATTAAGGTATAGTATAACAAAACTTTTTTGGTAATATTCCTTATATTGCACATATAAATATTTCACCCTCTTATGATAATAGAAACAACCTGTGAACAATGTTATGTTGTGTAAAATGTTGCCTCCACAAATGAAAAACTCTTCAGGTGGTGAATACTTTTTATAGTCATTGCACTTACTGCTGCTCATTATTATTAGGAGCCAAAGTGATCAAGTTATTGAATAGAGTGAAATCAATAAATATTAAGCAAAGAATAGCCACATTCATTTTGCAAAAGAACAAAATTACCTATTTTATTACATCCACAAAAAATAAATTAGCACATGTTAAAACTTTAATAAATTCCATTTCCAAATAACTATAGGGTTTTATAGCCAAGAACACAAAGGCTTCTATGAATTAAACTTAAGCTGTTTGACACGCCATAAATAAAAAACTGGCATACCAAATATTGTGGCAAATGCTGCCAGGATCTCTTGTTCTCATTCTCTGCTTACGTCAGGCAGTGCTTCAGGGACAAAAGTAATAAACAATTTTAAGAATTCTCCTTCAATTCAAAGTGTTCAATAGAGTAGAGGAGAATACACAATCAAGAATACCTGACCAGACACCAGACCTGATAATGTGTGTGTGGATTTTACACATTATCACCTTTTTTTTTTCCCCAGATATTTCAGTTTTCTCCCACATCCCAAAGATTCATACATTAGACTGTTTGGTTTCCCTAAATTGACAGGGAATGAGTGTTCTTTATTACGAGTGTAAGAATTTCCTGCTTTGTATCTGATGTTACTGGTATTGGCTGTGTTTGCACACAATACTATAGTGGTGAAGTTGGGTTTGTAACAATAGTAGATGGAAGTTTGATTCACCAGTCCTACAGGGAATGTAGGATTGGAAGAGATACAGGAATATCTTTAGGTGTAAATCTTAAATAAGGGTGTGTTATGTTGTGATATTTTACTTTATTCAGGCATTAAAACAGAACACCACAGACTGGGAGTATCTACTTGATGGTCCAGTTGGCCATTTTATAGAAATGCAGGTGGCCATAGATTGACGGCCATAATAAATTCAGGTGGCTTGTGTGAGAAGTCTGTTTAAATGAAAGAAAAGATTAAAGTGATACAACCACAAGCCATCTCCAAATAAAATGCAACCTCCTATCCAATTGTAAAGAAGGACTGAGGCCATACATGATAAATAGAAGCACAGACAGTGGATAGGAATAAGTAAGAGAACTTAAAAAGGGAGCAAGAGCTAATAGGCTAAGCATCATTACACTGTGGGAGAGTCGTAAACTTTTTTGATGGAGTAATTAATCATTTCTTAACATACTGTATGTCGGTGTCCTCATGCCTATGTCAAGGTATACAGTACACATCCTGTGATAATAGGTACAAAACATGTAACAAAAAGAAGGCACCAATTAACCTGAATTTTCACTTTTATCATTGCATGTGGGCAGGATGGTGGCACAGTGGTAGCACTTCTACATTGCAGTAAGGAGACCAGGATGCAGATTAGATGGATTGGCAATACTAAACTGGCCCTAGTGTATGTGTGTGTTCACCCTGCCATGGATTGGTGCTCTGTCCAGAAATTGCGTCTGCCTTTTGCCCTATGCATTCTGGGATTAGTTCCAGCTCTCCTGTGATGCTCCTCAGGATAAAGTTGGATAAGATGATAAATGGATGATTGCATGCACTCATTAATTATTAACGTATACCCCAGTTAACCACATATCTGAATGTGCAATATCCATGTTATGTCAACATTGTCCTTGAAAGGTATTTTTCCCTTTTATTGTTTTTCAATTCACATTTTGTCTTGAATTCCCTCCATAAATAGTAAAAGCAGAGGTGAAAGGGAATTGGACAAATCCAGCCTTGTTTCTCTGCATCAGCTTGGCGGTTATGAAACATGCCCAGGCAAGCTTCTCCAAATTCCAAGATAAATGGGCAAGGAACGGTGACTGTGAAATTCTTGGCCAGTCCAGATATCAAGGAAGTATTTCACACTGAAATGAGCAAAAAATGAACATCTTGTTGAAACCTTGAGATCAGCTCAGTTTTAATAGCACAATTATATACAAATGTGGTTAGGTATTACCATTTTTTCCTTGTAGTTTATTTAAATTTTTAGTAAACAAGAACATTTTTTTCACAATGCACATTCCTTTGCCAAATTATTTTAACAAAATTCTATCAATTTTTGACAAAGAGTAATCTGGTCACATTTATTCCTTTTTTAATCAGAAAACCAGTCTGAGCCAGTCTGTGTAAGTGGTGGACACAGGTGCACCTCACCCCTGATACAGCATTATAGTTTTGGCAACACTCAACATTTTACTGGAAAAATAGCTGTGTCTTTATCAATGTGTTTTGAACTGCTGTTTCTGGTTTTGTGTATTAATATTTGCATAATTTGCTGGAAAACTGGATGTGGCATTGGCAGAATTTTATATTGACCATGCTTTCTTGATCATTGGCTATGTGAACTTTAATTGTAAATTTTCACACCCCGTCCTGCTTGACATGGGGGTATTTAATAATGTTTTATAATACAAATGTTTAAACAATTTTGATAGTGAATATCAGTAACTGAAGTCATCTTTATGTATGCATCATATTTTACATAGTGCACCACATTTTAAAGGTCAATTACAATTTAGAGCACACTTAAGAAAAATGTCTTCTGGTTTACGTAATAATCATACAGGTACGATACCACATCACATACAGACAGACACAGGTAGATATGTTTCTTTTGAGTATGAAACAGTTTCATGGGAACTACAGAATGTCATCATTCCCATGTAGAAAGTATTTAGTTAGTAGCTTTTATCTATAAAGACAAAAATACATGATTTCTTTGATTTCTTCTAGGAAGATTTGGCTTTTTTTCAACAAACATAAAAGGCTTCAGAAATTACAATAACATGGGAAAGAGAAAACATTGTATCAAATCCAAATGTGAAAAAGAATATCAAAGTCATAATTCTAAAATGAAAATATATTTTGAGATTTGAATATAGATAGATAGATAGATACTTTATTAATCCCAAGGGGAAATTCACATACTTCAGCAGCAGCATAATGATAAAAAACAATATTAAACAATAAAAAGTGTCCAGGGAACGAGTCCACATAAAAGAAAGTGATGGGACAGATCAGTAGAAAGAGAAAAAGGTAGAAAAATAAAAGTCATACACGGAATATGAAACCAGCCATGAAATAATACATTATACCCAACCACAGGGGCTATTCTCATGTGTTCTTTGCAAAATATAAAGGTCAATTACGATTACAAGACAAAAGGGAAGGAAATCAGGAATTAAGTAGACACACATGAAAAGTTTTTTTAGCAGTACAGACTATGGAAAACACATATTTTAGAAACAGGAAATGAGTAGAAAACTGACCATATTTAATGGACTGTGAGACCAGGTTATGACAAATGTATCTTTTTAATGTATTTTAACTTAATGCAAATTTTAAAAAATAATATTTATACATATATTACCTCCTCCTGTTCTTCTGTGTACTTGAACTTCATATTTTTATAAAAGTGACGATGTGGCATGATGTAAAGTAGTAAAAGGTCGCATACGACAGTGGCCTTTGAGGAAAAAAAAGCAAACATAAGATGGTTAAAAATGAATAACACCAATATTCTTGCTAGAAGCATGAAAATTAAGTCTGCAATACTTCTAAGGCATAGTGTGAATGCTTACAGGAATGGCCTTGAAGGACTTAGTATTCATCTCTTAACAAGCACAGTAACAACATAGGGACCAAGCAGAAATGATGGAAAACACACCACAATGCTGCCCATAATAATGAATTTACACCTATTCTAAGACAAGAAGGATTGTGATCCAAAACCAATTTGAGGACTCCAACATACAGACAATTTCCTTAAAGCTAGGCAGATACGCATTTGTAGTGATGGCATGCAGGTAGGTGATGTGACATACAGTAATCAGTATTTAGCACTGACTGAGATTTAGAACAACACCCACAGGATTCCAAGTCCAATTCCTTATCCGCAATGACTGTTTTAAGAAAGAAGGTGCATTTTAGTGAAATTAAAATTCCATAAGGGAGGACATAAAGGGGAAGGACTTGAAGAGAAAATTTCTCTGTACACAGATGATATGGTACTGTATCTATCAGATCCACAAAATACTGTGCCTGCAGTCCTATAACAGCACTTACAGAATTTCAAAAGATTTCTGGTCTCAGAATTAATTTGAATAAAAGTGTGCTCTTCCCAGTGAATTCTCAACCACACAATATTAGATTGGGCACCTTCCCTTTTATCATCGCAGATCAGTTTAAATACCACTTGTAAACATCACAAGTAGACATAAAGTTCTCTATTAACAAAATTTCACTTTCTGTATGGAAAAAATTAAGCAAGACTTGCATAGATGGTCAACCCTTCATCTCACTTTAGCTGGAAGAATTAACATTGTTAAGATCAATATTCTTCCTATGCTTCTCTTTTTATTTCAAAACATTCCAATATACATCAATAAATCATTTTTTTAAGAAATTAGATTCAATCATAACCTCATTTATTTGGAATTCAAAATATCCACGTATCCAAAGAGCGACCCTACAAAGACCAAAGGCAGAAGGTGGCATGGCTCTACCTAACTTTCAGTTTTATTACTGGGCAGCAAACATAGAAACTATAAAAATCTGGACACAAATAGATGAACATACACAGGATTGGTCCACAATAGAAATAAAATCCTGCAGTACATCTTTATATTCTTTGCTTTGTACCCCAATAAATGCAAGTTATCGCCAATGTACTAACAACCCAATTGCGCTTCACTCACTCAGAATATGGAACCAATTTAGAAAGCATTTTAAGATAAAGAAGCTTTTAACTGTGGCATCTCTGCACGAGAACCACCTCTTTCAACCCTCTCAAACATATGCTGTTTATAATGTCTGGAAAACATTCGGGATTAAATCACTTAGAGATCTGTACATAGACCACGTCTTTGCATCCTATGAACAATTATATTTCAAATTTAACTTCCTAGCATCACATTTCTTTTACTACCCTCAAAACAGAAAGTTTGTTAAACAGAACCTGCCCAATTTTCCTTACCTCCCACCAACCTCTATGCCGGAAAAAATATCGATCAGTCTTGAGGACTCTTGAGGACTTGAGGACAGCTTTTCTTTAATACAGTGATCCCTCGCTATATCGCGCTTCGACTTTCGCGGCTTCACTCCATCGCGGATTTTAAATGTAAGCATATCTAAATATATATCACAGATTTTTCGCTGGTTCGTGGATTACTGCGGACAATGGGTCTTTTAATTTAAAGTACATGCTTCCTCAGTTTGTTTGCCCAGTTGATTTCATACAAGGGACGCTATCGGCGGATGGCTTAGAAGCTACCCAATCAGAGCATGTATTACATATTAACTAAAACTCCTCAATGATATAAGATATGCTTCCCACGCGGTGCTTGATTGTTTGCTTTTCTCTGTCTCTCTGTCATGCTCTGCGCCTGACGGAGGTGGTGTGAGCAGAGGGGCTGTTTGCACAGAGGCTGCTTGCCTAGAAGATACAGACACTACTCTAAAAAATGCTGAAAGACTACCTTCACATTGCTCCCTTATTTGCAGCTGCTTTATCGCGGTGCGCATACTTAAAAGCCCAACAGCACGTATTGATTTTTTGATTGTTTGCTTTTCTGTCACACTCTCTCTCTCTCTGACATTCTCTGCTCCTGATGGCACTCCTTTGAAGAGAAGATATGTTTGCAATCTTTTAATTGTGAGAAAGAACTGCCATCTCTGTCTTGTCATGGAGCACAGTTTAAACTTTCGACTAAAGGGTGTTATTTCATGTCTAGAGGGCTCTAATAATGTTAACAGTGTGGGAGAGTTTATAAGGGCTTAAAATATATAAAAATAACCATACAAACATATGGTTTCTACTTTGCGTATTTGACCTATCACGGGGGGTTCTGGAAAGCAACCCCCGCGATCGAGGAGGGATTACTGTATATAGAACCATTTTACAGTCCCTCCCTTTCAAAGATCAAAGAGGAGCAATGGAAAAGGATCTCTCACTCAATATTTGAGAAAAGGAGTGGAAAGTAGCAATGCATAGAATCCGTTCGAGCTCCATACACGCAAAACATACAATTATTCAACTCAAATTATAATTATATATCGAGCATATCTGTCTTACTTAAAATTGTCCAAAATGTTTCCAGGGCAAGATCCAACATTGCAATCAAGTTCCAGCCTCACTGAGCCACATGTTCTGGACCTGCACCAAATTAACATTATTTTGGACCAAAATCTTGAAATGCCTATCAGACAGCCTTGGTGTCGCACTCCCTCCTAACCCACTAACAGCTGTGCTTGGTGTACTCCCAAATGGGCTTAAAGTGGAGAAAGACAAACAAACTGTAATTGCCTTTACTACACTATTGGCACGTAGGCTTATCTTGCTCAACTGGAAGAATCCTAACTCTCCTATTCTAAGTCAGTGGGTAACTGATGTTATATACTATTTGAAACTGGAAAAAAAGCAAATTCTCACTTAGAGGATCTCTGCAGAACTTTTTCAGAACCTGGCAGGATCTGATCAATAACATTTTAGAATAAGCATTATTAGGAGACACCTCAGCCAATAGAGCTGCCAGAGCTAACCTCAAGAAGGGCATCAAGTCTGCTAAACTAATGTACAAACAATGGATTGAGGAGGACTTTGACAGTAACTCAAACTCACAGCGGATGTGGCAAGGCATCCGATTAATCACAGATTACAAAAAGAAAAATGACGTACAATACACACTGGCCAATAACAATGCCAACCTAGCACAGGAACTTAACAGTTTCTTTGCACAGTTTGACAAGGACAATAACCAGCCTCAAGTCAGGTTCACGCTGACCGGAGACTCACAGCCTTTGGTCATACACATACATGATGCGCGGCGGGCATTCAAAAACATGAATACAAGGAAGGCAGCAGGTCCTGATAATGTGTAAGGATGTGTGCTCCAGGCCTGTGCTGACCAATTAACGGAGGTATTTACACACATATTCAAACTCTCTCTCTCCTCAGCTACAGTCCCCTTGTGCCTGAAATCCACAACCATTGTACCAATTCCCAAAAAACCGAGGATAACCTGTCCTAATGATTATCGACCAGTTGCTCTGAACCCCTGTCATCGCAAAGTGCTTTGAACAACTGGTAATCACCCACATCAAAGCCTCCATCCCAACTGATCTAGACAAGCGGGCAAACAGACCAACTGAGGACGCCATTTGTGTGGCTCTACATGCTGCTCTCTTGCACCTGGAAAAGCCCAACACCTATGTTAGAATGCTCTTCATTGACTACAGCTCTGCATTTAATACCATCATACCTAACCAGCTGATCCAAAAACTCTATGCACTAGGACTTGCTCTGTCCATATGCAACTGGTTACTGGATTTTCTCACCAACCGCCCCCAGTCTGTCAGGATGGGCAAACATACATCCTCCACCCTTACCCTGAGCACTGGTGTGCCACAAGGATGTGCACTAAATCCCCTTCTCTATGCACTCTTCACCCATTACTGTCAACCCATCCACCAATCAAACATTGTTAAATTTGCGGTTGATACTACTGTCATTGGGCTTGTAACAGAGAACAATGAAGCTGCATATAGGGAAGAGGTTCAGAATCTGACAGCATGGTGCAACACCAACAACCTGGTCTTAAATACCAAAAAGACCAAAGAAGTTATTCTGGACTTTAGGACCACTAAAAAGACCAATCACAGTCCGATAACAGTCTGTGGAGAGAGTTTCCAGCTTTAAGTTTCTAGGAGTCACCATCTCAGAGGACCTGTCCTGTGCTGACAATAACTTGGCTATAATAGGCAAAGCACAACAACACCTCTATTTTCTCAGGAAGCTAAGGAGAGCTGACCTCCCCCAGAAGCTGCTGGTTAATTTCTATAGATGCAATATAGAGAGCATCTTAACTAACTGCATGATGGCCTGGTATAACAGCTGCACCAAGGCTGCTAAAGAAGCCTTGCAGCGGGTCATAAAAACAGCAGAGGTCATTATTGGGACTGAACTGCCATCACTCGAACTCTTGTATAAGACTCGCTGTGTGAGAAGGGCCAAAAACATTCTGAAGGACAAAACTCATCCTGGAAATTCTTTGTTTGAGCTCCTCCTGTCAGGAAAACGCTTTAGGTCAATCCGTGTACGCACAGACTAAAAAATAGCTTTTTCCCATCTGCCATAAAGTTTCTGAACTCTGAATCTCCTCAGTCTGAGATCATTTTTAATTGAACATGTGCTTTGCTCTGGTTACTTGATCACTTAACACTGTATACATCATATTTTGAATTATTTGACTTTTCTTTAAATGCACCTTGGGGCTGTCATAAAAAATAATTTTGTTGTGTTACACAATTACAATAAAGTGCTTGAAATTGAACTTTCTCAGGGGTGGGGGTTGATTTGTTTTCGATCTTATGTTTGTAAAAAAATATTTATTTGCTTGGAATGATGTGTGATTTTAATAAAATAAAAAAAAGAAAATTCCATAAAGTTACTTAGTGTTTGAAATTAAAAAATCAGACTACTGGTCTTTTCATTAAATTAGTTTTTAGCTAATTTACAGGTACATAAAAGATGATCCGTTCCACAGACACAGCAGTGTGGGAGAGTCTGAGGTGTACTTTTCAAATGTTTGCCTGTTGTTTACTTGTTGAGTTAAGAGTGTATAGGGTAAGATGACTTTTCTTTTTTTTCTTTTTTAAATATTTTGAACAAACTGCTGACACTGAATAGCAGCACCTCTATGCTCACTTAGTTGATTAGCATAATATGAATTTTTGTATTTATTATTTCTAGAACCTATTTTAACAATATTTATATTTGAGAAAGAAAATGAAAATGCTTAAAAGTGGAATTTCACCCTTTTTGACTTAGTGGCTAGTGTTAACCCACCAGGGTGCCAGTCCACTCTCCTATATTCCTCCATACTTGTAGTAGAGTAGCCAGTTAAAGGATAATTTTATTTATTGTTTAAGCCAGTTCTTCACAAACATGCCATATATGCATTTGTCACATGCAAATGTGTTCTAAAGTGAATCACTTTCTATCAGTTTTAAGAAATATCTTGGCCGCATTGTTGCTTTACACTGCAGTTTATGGGGTACAGAGGAAAAGCCTAAAATCCAAGCACGTTCATTTTTCAAGCCAAAACAGTTGTTGAGTATTGATCTCTGTCTTACAATTACGCACACATTGTAAAATAGTTTATACCTATTATTTTTGAACAAAAAAACCCAGCCACAGGGGATGCACAAACCAGTGTGTTTCTTCGTGCCGGTCCCAAGCCCGGATAAATAAGTAGGGTTACGTCAGGAAGGGCATCCGGTGTAAAATTTTGCCAGATCAACCTGTGGACAACAATACAGATTTCCATAACCCATCAGTCGAGTCCCGGGTTAACAATGAACGCCACCAGTACTGTTAGCCAACAGGATGCTGGTGGAAATTGGGCTACTGTTTGTCCGAAGAAGGAGAACAAAAGGGGGTAGACAAGTCCGGATGAAAGAGGAGAGAAGGAAGGTAAAGAGAGTGGAACTGAGGGTAGGAACTCTGAATGTTGCCAGTTTGACTCGTAAGGGGAAAGAGTTAGCCGATATGATAGAGAGGAGGAAGGTTGATATATTGTGTGTGCAAGAGACTAAGTGGAAGGGGAGTAAGGCCAGGTGGATCGTAGGTGGATTCAAATCGTTCTATCATGGTGTGGATGAGAGGAGAAATGGGGTAGGGGTTATTCTGAAGGAACAGTACAGTATGTCAAGAGTGTATTGGAAGTGAAAAGAGTGTCAGACAGAGTAATGATTATGAAGCTGGAAATTGGAGGTGTGATGATGAATGTTGTTAGTGCATATGCCCTGCAAGTTGAGTGTGCGATGGATGAGGAAGAAGATTTCTGGAGTGAGTTGGATGAAATGATGGACAGTGTACCCAAGAGACAGAAAGTGATTATTGGAGCGGATTTCAATGGACATGTTGGTGAAGAGAACAGAGGAGATGAGGAGGTAATGTGTACCGATTGGCTAGACAGAGGGACCAAGCTGGGAAAGCTGTGCAGCAGGTTAGGGTCATAAAGGATAAAGATGGAAGCATACTCACAAGTGAGGAGGGTGTGTTGAGAAGATGGAAAGAGTACTTTGAGAGGCTGATGAATGAAGAGAATGAGAGAGAGAGAAGGTTGGATGATGTGGAGATAGTGAATCAGGTAGTGCAACGGATTAGCAAGGAGGAAGTAAGGACAGCTATGAAGGATGAAGAATGGAATGGATGTGTTTATGAGAAATGGCAGTGGTGTTTTTAACCAGATTGTTTAATGGAATCTTGGAAAGTGAGAGGATGCCCGAGAAGTGAACAAGAAGTGTACTGGTACTGACCTTTAAGAATAGGGGGGATGTGCAGAGCTGTAGTTACTACAGGGGTGATAAAATTGATGAGCCACAGCATGAAGTTATGGGAAAGAGTAGTGGAATCTAGGTTAAGAAGGAAGGTGACAATTAGTGAGCAGCAGTATGGTTTCATGCCAAGAAAGAGCAGAACAGATGCAATGTTTGCTCTGAGGGTGTTGATGGAGAAGTATAGTGAAGGCCAGAAGGAGTTGTGTCCCTGGAGAAAGCATATGGCAAGGCACCTCGAGAGGAGATGTAGTGTTGTTGTAGTGTTGTATGAGGAAGTTGGGAGTGGCAGAGAAGTATGTAAGAGTTGTACAGGATATGTATGAGGGAAGTGTGACAGTGATGAGGTCTGCGGTAGGAGTGATGGATGCATTCAACGTTGAGGTGGGATTACATCAGGGATTGACTCTGAGCCCTTTATTATTTGCAATGATGATGGACAGGTTGACAGATGAAATTAGACAGGAGTCCTCTTGGACTATGATGTTTGCTGATGACATTGTGATCTGTAGCAGGAGCAGGTTGAGGAGACCCTAGAGAGGTGGAGATATGTTGTAGAAAGGAGAGGAATGAAGGTCAGTAGTAACAAGACAGAATACATGTGTGTGAATGAGAGGAAGTTTCAGTGGAATGGTGAGTATGCAGGGAGTAGAGTTGGCAAAGGTGGATGAGTTTAAATACATGGGATGAACAGTACAGAGTAATGGGGGTTGTGGAAGAGAGGTGCAAAAAGAGAGTGCAGGCAGGGTGGAATGGGTAGAGAAGAGTATAAGGAGTAATTTGTGACAGATGGTTATCAGCAAGAGTGAAAGGTAAGGTCTACAGGACAGTAGTGAGACCAGCTTTGTTATATGGGTTGTAGACGGTGTCACCAGAAAACAGGAGACAGAGCTGGAGGTGGCAGAGCTAAAGATGCTAAGAGTTGCATTGGGTGTGTCGAGGATGGAGACATAATTACATCAAAGGGTCGGCTCAGGTTTGACAATTGGTTTGGACACGTGCAGAGGAGAGATGCAGGGTATATTGGGAAAAGGATGTTAAAGAGCTGCCAGGCAAGAGGTAAAGAGTAAGGCCTAAGAGAAGACTTATGGATATGGTAAGAGAGGACATGCAGGTGATGGGTGTGACAGAGCAAGATTTAGAGGACAGGAAGATATGGAACAAGATGATCTGCTATGGCAACCCCTAATGGGAGCAGCCGAAAGAAGAAGATTTTTGAAAAAACAAACACCAATATTGTGAGATTCAGATATTTTAAGGGCAAGAAATAGCATATATGGCATTATGATGTTTACTGGGAAAATATTGCAAACAATATTTTAACAGGATGATAAAATGGGCAAGACTCAAAATGTTGCTTTTACAGATTACTTGTCTTCATAGTTAAACATGTGGGTGCTATCTTGTTTAAAGTCATCCAGCATTTGGGTCTTTTGGACCATACTACATTGGAAGAGCAAAAGAGACTGCTGATAACTTCCATGGCAGCTTGTGTGCAAATTTCTTCAGTCTACTTTTTCTAGTAAAAATATTTTAGGTTTTATCAACAATGAGTTCTAATTTTCTGGTTATGACCCTGCATGACCTCCTGCATCTTTTCTGTTTAAATCCCTCGCTGTATCGCTCTTCGACTTTCACGGCTTCACTCTATCGCGGATTTTATATGTAAGCATATCTAAATATATAACGCAAATTTTTCTCTGCTTAGGGGGTTCTGTGGACAATGGGTCTTTTTACTTCCGGTACATGCTTCCTCAGTTGGTTTGCCCAGTTGATTTCATACAAGGGACGCTATTGGCGGATGTCTGAGAAGCTAACCAATCAGAGCATGCAATTAAGTTCCTGTGTGCTGCCTGGCTCAGTGACAGAGCGCCGAATTCGATTCCACTGCATTAACCAGGAAGTCTTGTCTCGCTCATTTAGGATGAACGTGTTTCGCTGTGTAAAGAGTTAACTTTTGTGCTCTTTTGTGTTTATCATTGTGCGTAGTCAAGCCCTTTGTTATGGCTCCAAAACGATCTGCTCCTGCTTCAGGGGCCGTGCCCAAGCGCCAACGGAAGATGCTAGGGATTTCCGAAAAGGTAAAAGTTTTGGATATGTTGAAGGAAGGGAAAAGCTACACCACTGTAGGACGCCATTACAGCATCAATGAGTCCACGATTCTTTTTATTTAAAAAGGAGGAAAAGAATATAAGATCTACGGCTGCAGTGTCCTTTTAACCAGGGCGCAAAACAAGTTGTAAGTGGACATAATAAGGCAGTAGTCCAGATTGAATCTGCTTTAGGGATTTGGATTGAAGATTGCCGGCAGAAGAACAACGGCAGTGCTATACAGTTGCCTGAAGAGGCTCCTTTAGAAGGGCTGTAATGCTCTCCTTTGTTGTGCAGTAAAATTAAACTCATCGTTATCGGACAAGTCGTCGTGTCATTGTTGGTGAGTAACCATAATTAATTTTCTACTTATAGTACTTAGTACATGTACGTATGTTTAGTGTCACTGTACACACATTTACTGTATACAATTTTTCTTGCATTGTACGTATTTATTGCTGGTGGCCTGTCTATCGTAATGTCTATAACATATGTGATATCGGAGACGCTTGATATCTTTAAAATAATATTTAGGTTTTACTGTATATAAACAGTGTGTTTACATACATAATTTCAATGAATCTTACTTAATATCTAAGAGAATACAAAGGGTTTATGCTGTATAACTGTGCGGGGAATATTTATAAACAGTGTGGGAGAGTTTATAAGGGCTTAAAATATATAAAAATAACCATACAAACATATGGTTTCTACTTCGCGGATTTTCACCTATCGCGGTGGGTTCTGGAATGCAACCCCCGCGATCGAGGAGGGATTACTGTATATCCAAACTTTGCTAATAATTTTGTATTCTATTATACTTTCTTATATTAGTATTATTATATTTTAATAAATACCATATTACTTTTACATTTCTTTACTTTGTATCTAAAGTAACTAAAGTGATAAAGTAAATATTAGGGCACCTGGTGAATAGGAAATTGCCATTTGCTCATCCTACAGGGTTCATCAAGACTGAGAGGTCACACCTCAATAGAAAAACAAGAGTGGTAGAAATAAGACCCCATTGATTGGTAAGTGGCATATAACCGAAGGATGCTGAGCCTTAGTGTCTCAGGGACACCCGTACATTTGTCAGTGCTGGTGATAGTGAGTCCTTTTTTGGGGTACTGAGGAGTGGCAGGCATCACTCTTATATACTTATGTGGATGAGATTCTATGTGGTATATTACAAAGTGACTCATAGTTCAGTATCACTCATACATAACCGTGTGACTAGGATCTGTGTGTGTGTGTTAATCTTAAGGTGAGACAATAGGCCAACCTTGTAAACGAACTTGGTAAGTCTCACAAATCCCTTAATAAAACAGCATATGTGAGTGTCTTTATACTACTTGTGTTATTTATTTAGTTACTTTTATTTGGAAAGTATGAGAATAAAATAAAGTACTGGAAAAGAACAAATGTGTCTTACGTCATCCACACCCTGATTCAACAAGTTTCACCAACAAAACATAAAAAGACTAATTCATTAGCTAATATTTATTTTGAGTGTTATTTTTGAATTCTCGTGACCGACACTTTGTGTGTTTTATTAACTGTTTTTTTATGTTGCCTTAAGCAAAATATCTGTCAAATAAAAGGTAATAGTAATAAAGTTGAAAAATAATGATTAAGGTGCTGCAATGCTTAGTGCTACTGTCTTAGAATTCTAGTAGAGTAGGTTCAAATGATGGCATGGTCACTGTCTGTTTGCAGTGAACTCATTTGACCTGGGTCTGTACAGATGCACTGGTGTTCCTCCTACCTATTAAAATCATGCATATTAAGTTAAACTAGCAACTCTGATTTGGCCTGGTATGAGTGAGTGTGGGTGTGTGCCCAGTGAAGATACTGGCACTCCATCCAGAGTTGGTTTCTGCTTTATGACTTGCTACTGTAGCAAGCTCTGCAGTAAGGAGCAATAAATAGCACATCAGTGTGATTTAAGCTTTAATTGGTTATGCACACATATACTTTTTTTTTTACTATATTTACAAGTGAACCTGCTGCAACATGTGTAACATCAGAGGCTTTGCCTCTGGTGCTGACATCTGAGGTTGATCCCCATAAGGGGATGAAAATACGTGCGTACACCTGATGAGCACCAATAAGTATCACATATCACATATATATGAGCTTCTTCTCGCAACTGAGAGGACGTAGCAGATGCTTGCCGACTGGCTGACCAACCACAAGCGTTACTGGTAGGTAACCCCCTAAATAATCAGATTGCAATTCAGAACTAAGAATGTAATTTACTTGTATACTCAGATTTAGTTTTCATGACTTCATATATAAAAGTATTTTAGCTTATATAAGGCATTATATAAAGTGTATAAGAGGGAAACTAGAAAAAAGATTAGAGATGAAGGCAAGTAACTTACTGGAATATTTCTGGTAAAAGAGAAAGTAAGCGATGGTGTGTAATTGTCAGAATGGAAGTGTACTGTTTATTAGACTACATGTAACAATATTTAACACTATTGTATCTGTTTATCAAAATAGTTTAACCTCTAAGTGCTGTCTTGTTTGAAGTCAACAAACCATCTTGCCTTTGGACATTTTCTCCAAACCAAGCCATCCAGCTAGTGATACAAAACCTGAGGCTTAGACAAACAACTTTCCTATGTTCTTATTGTGCCAGACACTCATTAGAACATTTGAACCCTACAAGGTTAATGCCTTTTAGCCCAATTAGTTCATCAATCATACACATTTGGATTCTTCAAAATAACACTGATTCAAGACTGCTTATCACACTACTTGGTCATTTATTTATGGTTCTCTTTAATAGGTTTCCAACTCTGTTGGAACAACAGGTAGCAACAGACGTTTTATGTGGATTTATGTGTGAAACCATTGCTTTGTGCACATTTCAGAAAACTGAGTTTTTTGGAAAAAATATTAGCCCTCAAAAAGGTACTACTGAACATAGACTGTTTATGCTGCTCCCTGATAAAAGAAAGTGTTTCTGCTGGTATCTTCAGATAAAAAAGTAAACAGATTTAGAAATGCTAACTTGCTGTTACTCGGAAGGTGCCTGTTATAATGTTATGATCATGGCTCTGGACTCTGAGGGTAACTTGTTTTTCTATAACAAACTAGATAAAATGTTAATGCCTTGGCAGTGGCAAATAGCTTTGGTTTTATATTTGATTTCATTACATTAATGTTTAAGGTGAGATTTACAAGAAATACAATATTTTAACTGCTTCTATGCAAAGGAAATATTGCTGTTAAAAAGCACCTTATTTGTTTAAAGTGTTTGCAAACCAAATACACGCAATACACTCATTTTCATTATTGAATTTTTAACATAACAATGTGATTGTTGTGATTGTCTGGGATTAATCACGATTAATTACAGACAATCATGTGATTAATTGCGATTAAAATTTTCATTCATTTCCCAGCACTAATAAAAATATAAATATACTGTATATACAGTACACTCTCAAGTCCATTTAAGTCAATTAAGGTTTAAAAGATACCATAGTCTATCCTAGGCACAGGACAGAATATAACTGCAGGCACAGGCCACACACAGACCCTAATGCCATTCAACCCAACCTGAATGTCTTTGAGGTTTGGACTGTGGTATTATCTACTTGACATATAGTAAATTTTTTATTTATAGGTATTGTCACACACGTGCGCTTCAGAGGCAGTCAACAAATCCTAAGGTGAGCGATCTAATAACGGATGAGGGTTTGTTTCAGGGTACTAATGCCTTTCTCTCTGACATTATAGAACCAAAGAAGAAAAATAATACAACTATTTCTACAATAAACAATAACTCAGAGACTCAGACATCAACCACTTCCTCATCTGTAATATCACTTCTGGCTCCTGGAGATGACATCACTTCCAGTCCCTGCTTGATGACGTCACTTTTCCAGTCCCTGCTTGATGACGTCACTTCCGGCTCCTGGCGATGACATCACTTCTGGTCCCTTCTTGATGACGTCACTTCTGGCTCCTGGCGATGGTGTCACTTCCAGTCCCTTTTTGATGACATCACTTCCCATTTGATCATTTCCTGCAGCCATTTTGTCTCATGTATAAAAGCCACCATTACACCATCATTTACTGTAGAATACTTGATTGATTATCATATACTTTGACCATCTTAAGGCAATGAAGCAATATACGGTGCTATTCCACAACTCTTTAAAGTTGTTTGTCAGTGTTATTTTACCACAGATATATTGTTGAAAGAAGAACAGAACCAAACATTAGAATATTAGACAATTAGAATAATCTAGATGAGAACAAAACATTTAGCCCAACAAAGCTTGCCAGTCCTATCCACTTAATTCTTCCAAAAAAAGTCTGTTTTTGAAAGTCCCTAAAGTCTTACCGTCTACCACACTACTTGGTAGATTATTTCAAATGTCTATGGTTCTCTGTGTAAAGAAAAACCTCCTAATGTTTATACGAAACTTACCCTTAACAAATTTCCTACTGTGTCCCTGTGTTCTTGATGAACTAATTTTAAAATAGCAATCTCGATCCACTGTACTAATTCCCTTCATAACTTTAAACACTTCAATCATATCACCTCTTAATCTTCTTTTGCTTAAACGCAATACATTTTATGGCTGCAATTTATTAGTTGGCACAGTATGTCCCATATTGTGTCAATTTCATACAGATAATGACCAAGTTCAGGATTTGAGCCAAAGACAACATATATCTATGGCAGGAGCTCTAACCACTGCACTGCCATGCTACCTTAAACTGGACTGATTGACTGTTCATTAATGATGCTAAATTCAAATAATGCAAAAAATAAATAAATAAATAAAAAGATGGTAATCATTCTGCTTTACCTTTTACTTTGTAATGTATTGAAACCAATTATAGCACTTCCAGTTAAAAATAACAAAACAAAATAAACCAACTTAATATAGTACTTACCACTCCAAAAATTCCAACACCAGACCCAATTGCTGTCATAGTTGGTATGATATCAAATTTTCCAGCCTGGGGTAAAGATCACAAACTGAGGTTGCATTTACTACAGTCATAAAGTAAGATACTAAGCTTTTAACGTAATTAATATTTTTACTTAGTACATGGAAGCAGGAGGATTCCATACCATGCAGGGGTAACAATATAATCAGGTTTTAAGATTATTACCTAAGGAGACATATTTTGACAAGTAATCCTCCAAATCTTAAAAATGTAAGTTATTTAAGTAATTCTGAATATAATTAACTAATTAAAATGCCTTTCTGAATAAAGAGTTAGATATATTGTGCAACATCAAGAAACATAGATTTCATAAGGTTAGAAGGGCTATTAGCAACTTAAAATATGCATTTTCACTAACAGATAAGACATTGAACAGTGTAGTAATTTTACTTTTGTCAGTATGTCTGACTCATGCCCTTAGATATCTATGCAAGTTCATCATTCTGCTGATTGCCTTTTCTCTGCTATTTTACTACTGAAAGTTCAAAGGATTAAATCTAACTTAAATTATCATGCAGAAGCTCATTATGAAAGTATGGATATATCCCAAACACGTCTTCCTTTGCAAATGAGATAGCATGCAACTGTCACTATGACAATTAATGGATATTAAAACAAATCTATGAAATTAAAATGAACTTTTGACAAATTAAAATGATTTAATATATACCAATAACTAACTGCTGCCACTGGTTCTATGTTTTAAGGTATGCACTTATAGCAATTAAAATATTAAAACAAACAATTACAATGTCAAAAAAGGTTAAAATAGAAGGATTGTACCTTTCCATGTACAATAATGTCAAATCTGATTCCAAATACTTTATAAAGTGTTCTTTTTTCAATCTTTTCTTCCATAAAATATTTAGCATACCTTTAAAAACAAATCAAAATTTTGTTATAACACTGGGCATATCATCTGGGTGTCCCAAAATGATATATACACAAAGAAATACTCAAACATTATCCCAAATTTGCTGAAAGTTAGTATTGACAACAGCAATCAAATTAATGTAATTCTCCATTGGAATAGTTGGCTTTTTATTTTAGATTGGATTTGCATTTTGGATATCATTTTGATTAATTTGAATAAATTACATCACATTGTATATGAATGCCAGACTCATCAAAAACCAATTCATTTAAGTTGAGTATCTACCTGTGTGATTAGGTATTTTATATGAAATGTGTCTGCATGTGTTGATACTCCTACTGTCTGCATCTTTCTTTTGGGGTTCACCTCAACCTTAATATATTTTATGTAAATAAATCATTTTTTCCTCTCAACCCTGTTTTGGATAGAGCAGATATTGAAATTTAACTTCCTTTTAGACTTCCTCAAGAAGCATTGGTAATAACTTTTGTCATGTGCCATTATCATTGTTTTTGGGGAGTTTGCATTTGATTCCTGTGTTTATTTGGATTTTAGTGAGGTACTCCGATGTGCAGGTTTAGTTAATCAATAATTCTTAACCAGCCTCGTATAAGTTTTGGTAGGTGCATCAATATCTGCATTTATATGTGCTTTAATAACCTGGTTATTCACAGAAATCCAGTTTCAAAAATGCCATCGTATACCCTTATTCCGAGAAACCGAGATAATGGTCTCTGGGTTA
Source organism: Polypterus senegalus (assembly GCF_016835505.1). Lineage (NCBI taxonomy): Eukaryota > Metazoa > Chordata > Cladistia > Polypteriformes > Polypteridae > Polypterus > Polypterus senegalus. The sequence continues at coordinate 111,391,299 of NC_053159.1, read as the reverse complement.
ACACATGTAGATTTCTCTACCAGTAGCACAGTTATTTAGCCATGTAAACCCTTAACTGAGTTACACTTAAACATTTTGTAGTCTGCACATGTCCTTTGCAATTTGTTAGCTTGCACATGTGTTAGCTTCATACATGCATCCTTCAGCCAAGAACAGAAAATAGTGGAAGCATTCACAAAGATAAAGTTTCTGAGGCCAATGCTCAGGTGATTGCATTATTTCTCCTTCTGGTTGAAATAATCTGTCTCAGTATTTTAGAAATCGCTAAATTTATAGCATAATTACTTTTTTGTAAGTAATAAGTAATGTGACATACTTTTAAAAGTAACATTTGCCATATTGCTGAGAGACACAAGCTCCATGTTTGTTTTGGGATTCACAATGGCCATTTATGATGTTTAACTCTTTTATTGCACAGTTTAATGACATCTGAGTGTTATGTTGACTCAGGTTTCTGCCTTAACCAGGTTACTCACCTTTTCCCCTTTGTGAATGCAAGCTAAGTGTGTCCTATGTTGGTAAAGTGCCCTGTCCATGGCTGCATACTACTTGGTGCATAAAGCTGCTGAAATATTCTTCAGCCCCTCACAATCTTGAATAGAAATATTCAGGTTAAGAATATTTAAGGATCGATACAATGCTTGTGCAATGATGAAAAGAAATAAACAGCCACTCTGCATAATACTGTTTTTAAAATAATATATCACAAGCACATGGTGTTTATCAAACAAATCTGAGCCTGGAAGTGCCAGCCTGCATGTAGTGAAGTCAAAAAATATACTACTTTTTTGATGAGGATTATGGTTTGAGAAAAACAAAAGTGGCAATATTTGATGGTGGGTGTTTTGTAACAGTTAATTACAATGTAAAAGATTTTCAAGATCACTTAGTCCATTAAAGGTTTTTCACTGCATCAAATAGGGCAGAATTTGTATACATAAAAACTCCATTAAACATAAACATATTTTGTTTTAATTTGTAAAAATGAAATTGTGTCAAATGTGTTTGGGTTATAGTTCAAAATATTGCTTTTTATATTAGTTATTCTTTCTTAAATACAATGCTGACCTATACAGTACATCATTAAGTAAAGCTTTCTAAAAATACCCCTGTTATTTAAACAATTCAATTCTTTAACATATCTGAGGAAGAAGAAAGTACGTTTTCTGCATTGTGTGTCTACGGTGCTTTCTCCAGTAAATGTATCACCTTTCTTAATGGAATGTGCAGAACATTGTAGCAATACAGAAAATGTGTGAGACCATGTCATTATGTAAAATGTGACATCTCACTTTCTAAGACTTGTTCAAGTTAATGAGCCACACTTTTCATCAGCAGCATTGAATGGCATACAAACTGAAGTGCAGGCATTTTAGTCTAAAACTTTTCTGCACTAAAGTGGCTGCACACTCCCATGGTAAATGGCATGGAAGTATCCCAGATAATGCCCAAACCTAATGGCTTATAGAAACATGTAGATAAATGTTTTCAATCAATTTGCTTCTAAATAACTTAATAAATATTTCATTTTCATATTCACACTTGCAGTTTTGCTGCTACTGTAATTTCAATAAACAGTATCTTTATCCACTCAGCACTTCTATATTCTGCTTAATCTTATTTAATGTTGTGGGGAACAGTGTACTGTTTATCCCGTTGGCATCAGGCACAAGGAAAAAAACCATGAATGTGGTCCCAGTCTAGTGCACAGCACATCTAATCGACTGGTTTAGGTGAATTTGGGCCAATTTACCTTACAGCATATATCTGAGATTGAGAGAAAAAATGGAGCATATGGAGAAAAACCCGTGTAGACATAGGAAGAGCATGCAAAGTACTAATACAGAGTAACTTGACTATGCAGCTCTGAGGCTGTAGTGCTAACTGCTGTGCCAGCTGAAAAATACCTATAACACTAAAACATTTTCTAACAACCATACAATTTATGTAACTATATTGTGTATTACATTACTTATTCTTCTGACCATATTCAGAGTGAAGTCAACGATTACACTGAATCATCAGAATTGCGTTTTGACTGAAGCTGACACAGAAACTTATGGTATCAGAATGGTTACATTAGACTGTTAATCTGTCTGTCAGCACATTCTCCAGCATGCATACCTAAAATTATAGCCCAGTGATGCAGAAGACTGTTTCCCTCCTCCATACAGACCGTGGACATCATATGTTGGCCTACAGTACTTTTCAGGAAAATCCAGGTTGCAGTCCCACTTGATTACAATTCCAACTGCTCCTCCCTGTGAAACAAACAAAGTTCACTGTAATATTTGAGTAGATAATTATTGTTGATTTGACACCCTTTCTGTAAATAAATGAGACAAGGATTTGCCACAAAACAAACTGTAGTCATTTACATAATAGTGAAAGAGAGAAAGAGCAAAGTCTCAGGTGATTTACACAAGGATGCAATGAAATCCTCCCTCATTTCTTCAACACTGTTATTAAGAGTTGAGACCTACACTTGCTTTAAATGAAACCATCATTTAGCTGTCATTACAAATTTCATATTGTGTTCATAAGAATTACTTATGAATGCTTTGATATCACTTCTTTTTTTTGTCTGGCACCTCCTGAATTGCCAGTATGAGAAAAACGTCACACATGGCATACCATTCAACTAATCTTTATGCTTAGTTTGCAAGATATCAAGCTTTCTGTAGTTCCTCTGAATTTTGGATATTTTTTATTGAATTCATTAAAAGAAAGTAACATTCCATACAAACAAGCCAAACTTAACAAAATTAAATTCAATTCAACCCCCACCCAAGAGAAAGAGAGGAAGGCCAACAGCCAGAGTTAAGAAAACAGTCCATCCATTTTCTAACCCACTGAATCCGAATACAGGGTCACAGGAGCCAATCCCAGCCAACAATCCTGGGCAGGGTGCCAACCCACCGCAGGACACACTAAGGCCAATTTAGAATTGCCAATCCACCTAACCTGCATGTCTTTGGATTGTGGGAGGAAACCCACACAGACACGGGGAGAACATGCAAACTCCACGCAGGGAGGACCCAGGAAGCGAACCTGGGTCTCCTAACTGCGAGGCAGCAGCACTACCACTGCACCACCGTGCCACCCCAGAGATTCCTTTAACCCAATATAAAAGCTTAATCTAAAATGTAATTGATTTGATCCTGCCAGATTTAAAAAAACAGATCCTCCAAGTGAGAATTAGATTTTTTCCAATTTCAAATAATATATATAACACCAGTTACCCCCTGACTTAACAGAGGTGGGCTTGAATTGAAATATCTGATGCAACTATTCTTGTTTATTATGTTTCTTATGAACACTCCAAATTAGCTTAGCTTACACTAATTCAGACTTTTTCTTACCGTGTCTAAGAAAACATGAAGTTTCTGAATATAAACTGCGCCCAAGGGATTGATGCACATTGTACTGAAATTCTTTGAAGTCATCTCAAACTTTATAAAATCATGGGCACTACCTTCATTCCTTATATGCATTCTGGGGGAACCATAGGACAGATACTTTATGCATCTTTCTCTATCATAAAAACAGACTACTGGATTAAACTGTATTAGAAGATTAAATAAATAATCTAAAACGTGTCCATTTATCTGAAGAAAACATTAAAAATGAACCACCAAAAAAATCACAAGATATAAAAAATGACATGATTTTAGCATGATTCAATAGCTCAGCTTCAACAGGGCATGAGTATGTTTTCCAATTTTTTTTTTTTTTTCAAAAATATAAATGTCAAGTTAATGGGCACATGTAAAGAGGACCAAAGTACGTAAGTGTGGCTGTCTAAATAAATGTGCTTTGAGATGGCTTTGATGTATTGTCAAAAATGGTTCCTGACAATGGTACAAAGGCCCTAACTTAGCATTGCCCTGAAACAGAGAAAGTGTTTCAGAAGATTAATGTGTAGACATACACCACTTTATTGTCTCTATTGTTACTCCGAACTCATGACAGCTGTACACCTCCTCTTCTACACTTAAAAGTGATGCTAACAGTTGAAATGAAAGGAGATATGGATTAGTATAACAAGAGCTAGAAAAGAAAAACATTAGGTAAAAGCAAGGGGTGAGAAACAAAATGATTCAAAAACAACAAACAAGTGCTATAAACAAGGACAAGAAATACTCTATTATTATTTCAAAATCTGAAGGTCGGGGCCTGTTTAAATATGCCAGCAATTCAGTCAAACTAGGATAATGTTGTTGCAAAGTGACTGTAGTGGTCAAGCGCTACTGAGAGGTATGGTTATGAACAAACAGCATGTGAAAATGTTGTCAACAGTATGAGTGTGAAAAGGGGTGTGTTCAGTGGTGAGATAGGTCTAATATGCATACATTCATCCAACCATCCATCATTCAACCTGCTACATCCTAACTACAGGGTCATGGGGGTCTGCTGGAGCCAATCCCAGCCAACACAGGGCGCAAGGCAGGAAACACACCCCAGGCAGGGCGCCAGCAGATATGCATACATGTGAGTGTATAATATATAATAATTAATTTTGGGTTTTCTTTATGAATAATCTCATGTAAATTATTTATTCTCACTTGGTAAACTGTATTAGATAAACTAACCTTCATCTGAATTAACAAATTTGATTTCACTCACTTACCTTCAAGGCTACTTCATTGAAATCAAAACCTGCTGTCTGAATGAGGTTTCCAAGTTTAAATATTGGGCAAAGGGGATCTTTTTCATAGGTGCAGTTTGCAAGATATGATTTAGTAATGGACTCATCTAAATTGCTCCTAAAACAAAAATATCAAAAATCAAATTAACTGATAAAACCAAGATAGCTCAGAACATATATGATATAAAAAGATGAGATCTTTAAGTAGATTCCTACTTTTGAACATTGATTTTCACAAGGTACTGAGGACTTAAAAGAGAATGAAACACTCTTAAAGGACATATAAAAGTCATCATTCTGTTCAGTTGATTAATGCTCAACTACACAGTATACCAATATACACCAGTGTACGGTGTGCCCTCTTTACTGAACAGAACTTTAAACAGAATGCATCCAAGAGAATTTTTACAATCAAAGATGCTGGTCTTCTAAAAACACCAAGGACAAATACAACTACTGCAGAAGGTCAAACATGTTGCCATAGGGCCCACAACTATAAATTATCTGCATGGTGATATAAATGAGCTTTGATTGCCGGTACAACAAATAGTCCTAAGCAGGCATCAGCCACAGCGCTGCTCTTGTGAAAAGAATGGAGATAAGTGCCATCACCTCAAAGGGGCAATTTGTTGTACCACGTGAACGTCACTGAGAGAATAAAAATGAATAATAAAAAAACAAGTGCTAACTTTTACAAGTAGCCAAAATTTATACCGGGTGTTACAGACTCAAATCAAATGTATGTTTTTATTATATTGTAGAAATAATCTATATATATATATAATTCACTAAGGCAAGACACCCATGGAAAGCATGCCGGAAGGGGCGTGGATTCACTAAGCCGCCGACAAGTGAGATGCCCATGGCGCACGCAGGAAGGAGCCACGCCCACCAACTCTAAGACCATTGGATATGACGACAGCTCACAGAACCACGCCCACCAACTCGGACGCAACGACACAGGAAAAACTGCGTCATTTATGTTCGTCTGTTGTAGAGTCCACATGCACCTCTGAGCCACGTTGACTGTTCATAGAGGCATGTTTCTCGCGGAAGTGAATCGCTATATGCAGCGTGTAAAACAGTTTGCGATGGGTATCCCATGAGATCCTTAAAACAATCCTTTAAAACTGAGGTTAAAACACAATGAAGGAAGCAGTCTTTAAAAACCAATAAGCCCGTGTCTCTGTTTCATTACCATCTCACCTGCTTCACCAATGCAGGCCTTGCAACAGTCAAGACGCTCTCTCAGCAGCTGACCTTCTCTGTGCTTGACCGGTTCACACAGAGGCACCACATGACAGGCGGTGTGTATGCTTCGAGAACAAGGGTGGACGTGGCAGGACTATCTAAGAAGAGGCATGTTTGTTGCGGATGTGAATCGTTGTATGCAGTGTGTAAAACAGTTTCCGAGGGGTTTCCCATGGTCTTAGACTTGGTGGCCAGGTCTCTGTCAGTTGCTCTTGCGACCAGGCACATGACCAGGCGGTGTATATGCTTCGAGTGCGAGGGTGGACGTGACAGGACCATCTAAGAAAAAGAATGTCGCGGATGTGAATCGCTGAATGCAGTGTGTAAAACAGTTTGGCGCAGATGTGAATTGCTGTATGCGGCATGTAGAACAGTTTGCGAGGGGTATCCCATGGTCTTACAGTTGGGGGACGGGTCTCTGTTAGTTGCTCTTGCGAGCGGGCATATGACCAGGCATTGTGTGTGCTTCGAGAGCGTGGGTGCACGCAACAGCACCATCTAAGAAGATTCATATTTGTCGCAGATGTGAATCGCTGTATGCAGCATGTAAAACAATTTGTCGCGAATGTGAATCGCTGTATGCGGCGTGTAAAACGCTGTATTGTATGTTGCCCTCTCCAGAGTTACATCATTTCATTCACCACAATGAAGTAAGCAGTCTTTAAAAACAGAGTTTTTGGTTATGACGCACGACCGCGTGCACCATAGCAAACTGTTTTACACGCTACATACAGCAATTTGCATCCACGACAAACATGCGTCTTCATAGATGCTCCTGCACTTTGTACACACCCCCCTCCCACCTCACTACTACCGTGGTCGGGTATCTTGGTTGATTATATATAGAAAAGCAGCCAAAACCGCACAGAGCAATGAAAAGTCCACGTGAGTCACAGGTGCATCTGGACTGTGCAAAGACGACAACAACTCGAGTGACGAGTTGGAGGTGGGCACATGAGCAGGCAGTGCATACTGGATGAGAAATCAGCAGTCCTTCTCCTCATCTCCCGTTCCACCCTCCGCGCCTGAGTGCCGCACGGACGATTGTGTGTTGGTTCGTTCCGTGCATTGTTACAATGTTGCTTTTCTTGCTGATTTTTTACATTACAGATTTTTCAAATGTTAATTTTCTCCCTGTGCTTAAAAATCATTATAAAAACGGCTAGTATTAATAATAATAATAATAGCAGCTCACTACTCAAAACGCAAAGTGCTTGTTCTCAAACCCAGGGGCTTCGGATAATAAGGTAACAGTTCTTACCTCTGCACTATTCTAGAATACAGTACATGTAAACTTCCTGGTGATTGATATTTGAGCTTGAGTTTTAACTCATTGACAGCAACATGTAAATTGAATGATTTTTTTCTTTCTTTGGTTATATTCTTGAATAAAAGCACACGTGTTTATTTGATATCTGGACTAAAGTCTTCACACATTATACTATACTGTAGCATGGAAAAAGTTTCTGCTTTTAGGTATGTGCTCACCATTTCTTGTATTTCTCGCATTTATTTCCTTTCATCCTACATACTGTATTATTTACCCTATACAACTCCAGGTACCTCACATGCAGATAAAGAGCCTTAACTCGAGCTGGGAGAGTTGATCTCCGTCAAGGTGGGGGAGGCTGCTTACTGCTTGTGCTGATAAACAAATTTACAAAACAAAAGACATTGATGGAGAGGTGTAAAGGGATTTAAGGTGGGCTGGGATTACAAGTTTTTTCGTATGCTTCAGGAATTCTAGTGTTGAAGAAGTACTATCTAAAGGGAAAACTTTACCAATATCCCTAAAGACAAGAATAGCAGCATAAGGATCCACTCCTGGTTTTTTATTTTCAAAGGCTGTGGCAAGTGTTTGGAGTGGTCAATTTGTTTCTGACTTGGAAAAATGGCTTTTCTTAATTAGTACACATGATGACGATGTGTGCCAGGATCAAAAATCAATAAAATATATGTTCATCCTATCTTTGTGAATGAAGCTGCGCCATTGAAAGATGTGACATCAATGGGTGACGTATCTGGTTCTTGTTACTCCTGGCATTCTTTCATTGTGACCTTTCTTGTTACTCCTAGCATTCCTGCATTGTGATCTTCACCATGCAAATATACCCTGTGGGGCTAGCAGGAACAAAGTAGAGGTACTATGTACAGAATGTACATATCATAATAGCCATCTTTCTTATTTGCTCTTTGGAATCTAATTATTTAAAGGAGATACACCACAACACATCTTTACATGTAGCTTCTTTTTTACTTCAAATCAATTTTTTGTTCACTCATTTTCTAATGTAGCAATTTGCTGCCATTTTCTGGCCAGCTGTTCCAACATGGTAGTCACTGTTAAAAGTCTTGTTGACTTAGGACAATGTTTACTGCATCTCAGTATATTTCCTAATCTTTTTATGCCCACTGGACATGACAATATCATCCAGCACTGAAAAAGTTAATCCCTAGTATTTTCCCCTGCTGAATTGTTAATACACAGCAGCTATCCCTTGACGTGTACAAAGAGTTCTAAAATATATGCAACTTCCCATTGCCTCCTGAAATTGGTACAGGTTCTGACACAATCTTCAGAAATGGCTGGTGAGAAAGAATTTGCTTTGTCATTGGAACACGTGCAGGACAAGTAACACCCAACTAAACTTGATAAATTTCCAAGCAATTACAGTATATTCAGAAAAATCAAGGCATTTTTCTTCACAAGGATGTAAAATATAAGTTGTCTGAATACAGTGCTGCAGGAAATGGAGTTTCCAGTAAAATCTGCATACATTTGTCTGAAATAAAGACAACCAATAAAACCATGTTCATGAAAGCAAACTTTGTGAATAGCTCAATTATGACACAGAAATTACCTCAGTTTTCAAAAATAATACACATTGTTTAATATTATACTCATTACATACAGTATATCTGATTATATTCCATTTAAATTTAAGCCTGAGCATTTCCATATACATAGTTATATGAAAATGCCAATCCCATGCAATTCTCCTGGACTCATAATGGTACAGAGTCTGCCAGACAGTGTTTTAATACATTATGCTTTTTCTTAATTATTAATAAATGCAAGTGTTTGTTCCACTATTTTCCAAATACATATGTTGTTTTTTCTTTTTTTTCCATTTTCACTTAGGAGATTTATTTTTCAGTCAGACATTGTCTAAATTATTTTATTTATTAGTTGAGATGAACTTAATTCCTTCCTCCCCTTGATCTAAGATCAGTTTAGCAGTTTTTTCAAGCACCACTTTTTAAAACAATAAAGCAGAACAAAATAATCTGTGTGCCCCACCTGCTTAGATAAATAAAGAAATTTTAAAGGGTCGCTGGGGCTTTCCATCAACCTAACATCCAATAGCCCTGTGTGATCCACCTGACCTCTACAGCATTCCTAGTCCTAGTCTGGTTAATTTGGAGGTGCAAAAATGTGACATTTTGGGCATTTACATTTACTTTAATAATCCAGTTTTTCATAGAACCTGATTGCCATGTAAACTCTTATTCTGATTAGAGAAATTGAATTATTGGTCTCTCAGATACCTGATTAACAGAGGCAGATTTCTCAGCGAATAATCCATTTATGCAGCCATGTAAACTCATAACTGGTTTGCTCTTAGGAATGTGTAGTCTGCACATCTCCATTGAAATTCTTCAGCCTGCACCTACAGTGCATCCGGAAAGTATTCACAGCGCATCACTTTTTCCACATTATGTTACAGCCTTATTCCAAAATGGATTAAATTCATTTTTTCCTCAGAATTCTACACACAACACCCCATAATGACAATGTGAAAAAGTTTACATGAGATTTTTGCAAATTTTTTAAAAATCAAAAAATTGAGAAAGCACATGTACATAGAGTATTCACAGCCTTTGCCATGAAGCTCAAAATTGAGCTCAGGTGCATCCTGTTTCCCCTGATCATCCTTGAGATGTTTCTGCAGCTTAATTGGAGTCCACCTGTGGTAAATTCAGTTGATTGGACATGATTTGGAAAGGCACACACCTGTCTATATAAGGTCCCACAGTTGACAGTTCATGTCAGAGCACAAACCAAGCATGAAGTCAAAGGAATTGTCTGTAGACCTCCGAGACAGGATTGTCTCGAGGCACAAATCTAGGGAAGGTTACAGAAACATTTCTGCTGCTTTGAAGGTCCCAGTGAGCACAGTGTCCTCTATCATCCGTAAGTGGAAGAAGTTCGAAACCACCAGGACTCTTCCTAGAGCTGGCCAGCCATCTAAACGGAGCGATCGGGGGAGAAGGGCCTTAGTCAGGGAGGTGACCAAGAACCTGATGGTCACTCTGTCAGAGCTTCAGAGGTCCTCTGTGTGAGAGAGGAGAACCTTCCAGAAGGACAACCATCTCTGCAGCAATCCACCAATTAGGCCTATATGGTAGAGTGGCCAGACAGAAGCCACTCCTTAGTAAAAGGCACATGGCAGCCCGCCTGGAGTTTGCCAAAAGGCACCTGAAGGACTCTCAGACCATGAGAAACAAAATTCTCTGGTCTGATGAGACAAAGATTGAACTCTTTGGTGTGAATGCCAGGCGTCACATTTGGAGGAAAACAGGCACCGCTCATCACCAGGCCAATACCATCCCTACAGTGAAGCATGGTGGTGGCAGCATCATGCTGTGGGGATGTTTTTCAGCGGCGGGAACTGGGAGACTAGTCAGGATAAAGGGAAAGATGACTGCAGCAATGTACAGAGACATCCTGGATGAAAACCTGCTCCAGAGCGCTCTTGACCTCAGACTGGGGCAACGGTTCATCTTTCACCAGGACAACGACCCTAAGCACATAACCAAGATATCAAAGGAGTGGCTTCAGGACAACTCGGTAAATGTCCTTGAATCGCCCAGCCAGAGCCCAGACTTGAATCCGATTGAACGTCTCTGGAGAGATCTTGAAATGGCTGCGCACCGACACTTCCCATCCAACCTGATGGAGCTTGAGAGGTGCTGCAAAGAGGAATGGGCGAAACTGTGCCAGGATAGGTGTGCCAAGATTGTGGCATCATATTCAAAAAGACTTGAGGCTGTAGTTGCTGCCAAAGATGCATCGACAAAGTATTGAGCAAAGACTGTGAATACTTATGTACATGTGATTTCTCAGTTTTTTCATTTTTAATAAATTTGCAAAAACCTCAAGTAAACTTTTCTCATGTTGTCATTATGGGGTGTTGTGTGTAGAATTCTGAGGAAAAAAAATAATTTAATTCATTTTGGAATAAGGCTGTAACATGTAAATGTAGAAAAAGTGAATGTGAATGTGAATACTTTCCGAATGCACTGTATATTTGCTTTGCACATGCTTTCAGCAGCCACGAGTAGACGTGTCCACAAAATACATTTCCAGAGACAAATACTCTGATGATCACATTATTCATGTTCCTGGATGAAATAATTTGTCTCAGTATTTCAGAAATATCTAAATGTATGTTGATGAGCTGAATGCACAGTGCTAAACTCAGCAACAAAATCTCGAGAGCAGTTGGGTAATGCATTAAAAGTGACGCACGTTACATAGTCTGATTACTTTTTAAATTAAAGAGTAACCTAACACGACACTGATTTCATTTAAGTAAAAATACCTGTGTTATTTTTATTCCAGCAGCACTGGGTGTAGGGAAAAAATCACACATACACATATCCTTTTCAGGGTTCAATCGCATTTCCAAGCAGAAAAGAGTTTGCTGCGTGCAAATTTTCACAGATGTCATGCTATTTTTTGCACAGTTTAATAATATTGGAGCATTTTGCCAAAGGAGATCTCCAGAATATTATTTGTGAATGTAAACATGAGTTATTAAGAAACTTCTTTAAACAGGCTCTTCACCTTAACTCAGTTATGTATGTGCATGTACGTAAAAGCATTAATTCTTCTATTGCTGGTGATGTCTGCTTTTTCTCCAGGAGACACGCATGCCTTTTCCTAGCACATTCTTGCTATAGCTCAACATATAACAAATGTAACACTACACTATTTTAATATGTGGGTAATTACATAAATATTTAATTAATTTTAAATTATGATATAATGGACTAATCAACAAAAAAAAAGAAAACAATTACAACACAACCAACTGAAAAAGTAATTTTGTCACTGTCTAAAGCAAAAAAAAAATTATAAAAGTAAAACAGAAAAGAAAGCACATAACACTAGGACACGTGGCATTCATCATAGTTCACAGTTGTATCACAAACATTCATTATTTGTTTTCATAATAAGTGACATGTCATAATGCACCACACAGACAATATGCTGTAATGATAATTCTACAATAGGCAATTAATTTCCATGGTTGCATAATTGTGGCTTGGTCACCATGATGTTAGCCAGGTACCCCTAACTTGTAATTTCTAGCCTTGCTCCTGAATCACAGACTGATTTCTTGTCTCCAAAGATTGTCACTTTAATAAAATGTATCAGGCTATTTAACCTTCTCCCAGCCTTTATTGCATGAGCTCTTTTAGCACAAATCTTTAACAAGATTTCCAAAATTTACAAATTTAATATGCTTCTGTGAAACTTGAACTGACTCTGGTTCCACTTCTTTGTTCATGTGTAAAGCGAAAAAATACATTTTTTACCTGGTCACTTTAAACTCTGGAAATGTGATGGTGTTCTTGATAAATACAGTAAACCTTTCAGCTTCCAAGAGCAGTGCAGGGCTATAAGACAAAGAGCATACACTAGGAATGAATAATGAATGTCAAAGTTTATTATTATTATTAATAATAATAATAATCTTTACATTTATATAGTGCTTTCTTCATTACTTAAAGCACTCTCCATGTGGAGGACCTGGGATGTAAATCAATGATCTCCTTACTATTGGGTTTACATAGGACATACTTCTTTCTCTGCTAGAGAAAAGTTGGCCATCTGTTGAAATGTTGCTTAGTGCTTTCCATCAGACTAACAAAATTGTGTTTAAAAAATCTTTGAGCTTCCTTGTAACTGTAACTCTCAGATTCTTGAACTGTTCCAAAGCACTCAGTAGATAGATGTTTAATATATTATTATGTGGTAATGAATTTACCGGAAGAAGCATGCTTATTCTGGATTGATTTAATAATTAATTTAATTAATTAAATTAACATCAGGATTGACGATTATATTATTTGGGTTAATAACAAACATAATCATATTTTCTGTTAGTTTTTTTAACATTCCTTCCCTTAAAAGTTTGTTTTACTTATGGATTTTCCCAAAATAAATTTCCAGTGATTCCACAGCAATTGTAAGTAGCATTGGAGACAGTGGATGAATGTGTAATGTTACATGTTATAATAAGAAATAATCTGAGTTTATATGGTTTACCTGCACATAGGCTGCTGTTCTTGGGTAAAGCAATTTAATCCAGGCTACAATATCTGGACCAAACCGAAATTTGCACAAAATAGTAAAGAGGCATCTTCATTCTACTCTATCAAAAGATTTTTCTGCATCTAGTGACAGTTAACCTTCTGGAAGCACAGTTGCTGAGGGAGTGTACAATACAATGGGTGAATATTTGAGATGCACTTTCCAAAAGGAATATCTAGCCCCGCCATTTATTGTAATGTATACTGTTGCTGGATTATGTGAATTTCCCCTTGGGATTAATAAAGTATCTATCTATCTATCTATCTAATGTTCTGCTAACTTCACTGTGACATTTGCAATATGGACACAGTAGGTAATATATACAGTGTGCTCTCTCTCTCTCTCTCTCCGTCCATCTGCCAAACTGCACCCCCAATCTTGTTTAACCAAATGAGTCAAAGATTAGACTTTTCATACTCCCAGTCCTCTGACATGCCAGGTAACACAGCACACTAAAAATACACGATTCCTTGCAATATTAGTAATACATTTTTAACTGAGAAACAAATTGTGTTAATTCATGTGAAAATGGCTAATAAAACAGTCCATCCATAGAAAAACCTAAGTATCTGATTATATTAATTCTAATGATGATTAATAAAACAGAAATAATACCAATATTCATTTTAAATTCATGTTAATACTAATAACAGAAATTATATTAGTAATTGTATTAATAAAAATAACACCATACACCTTCATAGTAATAAATCATTAAGAAATGGAGAGAGGTAGAGAAATAGCAAAAAGGAAGTGTGAAATGCTACATAAGCAAAATGCATAAAATGAGTGAAATGTTAAAATTGGAAAAAATAAAAAATGTAATTACAATGAAAAGAACATGCATAAAACATGAAAACATGAACAGTTCATAATAAGAAAATTCTTTAAATCATTGCATATCAAAATGAACAATGAAGAGTATTAAAATTGATTAATTAAATAATAGGTTATAAATCAAAATAATCAAAGCAGCATTAATGAAAATGATATATATAAAATAAGAATAGAAAAAATGATATATTAGTAGTAATGGTAACATATACAGGATAGTAATGTAGAAGAGCTGTACACTTTGCATTGAAATCTTCCTTAGACCTGAAAAGCACTGTCTCATGTACAGTGTATACTATGTCATTGATTACACATTACACTAGCTTGTTTTCTGTATGGACCTATTTTTTTTTATTTCACTTTAATCAAATGTTGTGTTTTAGATGAATGAACTAATGCTTTTCTTGACATTCGTATGCCTTATAAACCACGAAAGCAAAGCATTACAATATTTTTCTTCTAATGATTTGTTTTTGTGCAGTCTCAAGAATCTACAGTTTGTTGGCATACAAATTGACTTTGATTACTATAGATCTCCAATGCATATATTTGCCAACTGCTTCATACATTTAATACATATCATCCAAATATTTTCATTAGCAGAAATACTTTACCTAGGAATGTTGGAGTCATTTTCCACTGGGCACCAACCATAGATTTCACATGTCTTTTTAGCGCTGTTATTATATTCAACACATTTTCCAGTTTTAATCCCTGAAAAAAGAAATTCTTAAGGTGTTTTTAGTTTTCAAAAAAAAAAAAGATCCACTATAGTATCTGGTAACATATGAATACGACAGGGAAGACCCACTAAATTTTTAATTCAGTTCAATATGTATCACTAAATGACATTACACTTTTTTTAATACTGTATTTGAAATTATGTGTGTGTGTTTGTATATTTCCTAGTTAATATTATTAGGTTCCAAATGATGGGACAGGACAAGGAATGTACCCACTAGGGGCCTTGAAGGAATAAGAAATTCACACTATATTCAATGCGCAATTCTACACACGAGTGTAGATAGGCGGGTATTACCAGGGGCTGGTGAGTCCTTCTTGTGCTGTAAAAGACAAGATAATGATTAACCATGCGTGCTAAACAGAGAAAAAAATTGTCACCAGAGAGCTGGCAGGAAGCTAAACAAACTTTTCAAGTTCAATGGGTAGAACTAGGAATAGAGGAAATCTTGCTGCTCAGAGATGTCAAATGATGAAAGCTATATAAAAGACCTAATCTTTTAAAAATTATTCTGCAACATCAGAGGCTACTAGAAAATGCTTGTAACTTTTGGCCCTATAGCCTTATGGTGCGGTTTCTGTCCTCAGAAGTGATTCTGAGGTTTCTCCTGGAAGTATCCATCAGATCATTAGTGGGAAAAAACACAGGTCAGTTTCTAAAGACAAAAGAAACAGATGGGAAGTGAGAGGGGCGATGTGCTGCTGTGTTCTTGGAAGGTGGAAAAGTGCGTAAGCTACTCTATTAAAACAGCCAGTTTGGCATCGGTTTTGTTGTTTTTGTTGCTTTCATTATTACTTTGTACTCTTTCTTGTGTGTTTTGTTAAAAGAACAAATTTTTGATATCTTGAGAGTGTTTTTATATTTTAACAACAACAAGGCAAAAAAGTCTACATCATGCTCATTCTGGCCATCTTGATTTTATAAATGCGCAAAGCTCTGAATATGACTTTTAATCATGGATAACTTGAACTGAAATACAAAGTTTAAGTTTAATTAGGAAATGCTATAATGATCTCAGACTACAGACAGTTCACTTAACGGTGTTTACCTTACAGGAATGACAACACTGTGTACAAAACTCGATAAATTAATCATGTTCAACTAAGACATTACAGTCTTAATAAACCGTATGCTTTAGACATACTGACACTTTATTACCATCAAGAAACTATATATTAAGGTCATAAATTAAAAAAAAAAAACTTACCATTTTCTAATGGTCCATACTTGCAATCGTTGTCAGAGCTACATATGGTCAGAGGTCCTGGTAACTGGGAACAAGTGGAGTTTTTGTAAATAATGTTCCCATCTGATTGCAGTAGTCAATAGTGATGTAAGGGTGCCACATAAATTGAAATATCCTGCCTTTAGTTTTTTTTATTAGGTAATTTTAACATTCTTATTTCTTAAAAAGCTTAATTGTCAAATGTATTTGTAATATACTGAATGCTACCTCGCCCCTTCGAGGCTTGATTCCTGCAAAACATTATAGTGATACCTTCAACCAATCCCCCCAAGCTCCCCCTGCCAAAGGAGGTGCATTAAGCAAGTTTCAAAATGGGTAGACGTTTGAAATGATAATCTAATGCTAACGATAAAATCAGTGTTCCCTTAAGTTTGAAGTAGTGAAGCCTCTATAGATCAGTACCTTGTGTAGCAGATCATTGAAACAGACTGAAATATAAATACAAGATTCACCAGAAGTGGAAAAACCAAAGTGAACAGACAAGCAACAGACAAAAGAGACTAAAGAGGAATACTATCTGAAATTTATCCTGGACTAATAACATAAAGGAAAAGATGACCATGCAAATGGCAGCAATCTGAGAAATGTTTATATTGAGGTGCCTGCTATTAGTAACATATGAGCTTGTGAAGACACAATAATAGGGATTTCCTACTTTACGTAAGAGCACAGGTCAACAGATCTTGAACTGTTTCTATAGTCAAATAAAGTGTTTTTATTTATATGAATGGCAATGTCTCATTACATAAATCTTTATCCTTCAGTAAAATCCGTCTACTTTGTTGATAAACAGACACAACAATTCTGGAATAATGTAGTATGTTTTAACAATCAAATGTTAAAGGACATGCATATATACTTATCTAATATACTAATCTAATTGATTTCAGCTAATATAATCATGCATTTATTTAACTTTCATTTATTTCATTTATACATTGTATTTGACTCACTTAAGACTTTCATTGAAGTATTTCTGCGTTGGAAAAACATGAAATCAGTTTAAGGCAGCTAGTCACATCAAATATTCGGTTTCCATTGGGATGGTTAAGGAGTTAGTGAAACAGTTATTAAACTAAAACACAGTGCTGTTCTCATATGCCAGTTTTATGCACTGTATAAATTTGACCTGTCATAAGTTGGTAGTAACCAAGTTGGTATGTGCAGTTGGGAAAATCATTAAAGTGTGCTTCATACTAATGGGACTGACATGTGAAGAAGAAAGAAACACAATCAGTAAAAACAGCAAAAGAAAAGGAGCAGGTGAAAAAATGGTCAAGAAATATAGGCAACAAAGTTACAAAATCAAATACAAAGTATAATTAGTGTTGTAAAGATTAAAAGAAAAGTAAGAATAGGAAACCAACAGTAGAAAAAAACACACAGACCAAAAACCTGTTTACTGAACAAAGAATGAATGATAAGATCTTGTCTAATTACACCAGCAGACAGGGAAAACATGCTAGCCATCATACAACTAAAACTGAGAAATGTTACTAAAAGCAATCTGACCAATATGTTACTAACATTTAGATGTTAGATGTTATTCCTCCAATCAATAATAATAATGGCTTTGTGAATGACTTCAATAACAAATTCAACTTTTACAATAAACATGGACACAGATTTTATATATAGTAGACTTTGATATCAATATAAAGAAAATCTGAAAGAAACTCCAATATTTGCAAACTGGAAAAGCTGAAAATATATATAAATAATAATATGTATAAGAGCAAATCAAAGTCTACTGTACCTCAGGACAATGGCCTTGTTGTTGCCTAGTTGAGATAAAGTTTGTCATCACCAAAAAGGAGTCATCTCCCTTGAATATATAAAAAAGTTTGTTTTAATTTATTAGATACTAATACATATAAGCTAATTATAATTTTTACACAGAACAAAACAAAATTTTACAACATTCTTTTTACTCACACTCTTCATTAAATTATCTACAACAAATGTAATGCTAATTAATTTCCTAGAGGCTTCTAATAAACAGCAAAGTAGTTCAAGATTTACTGAAGCTTTACTTGAGTAAGAAATGTGTATCATCAAGATAAAAATATGCATAAAAGCTGGAAATCCTCTAGACAGACACTGTAAATATAGCAACTGCTTCTAGCCATCTACTCTCTGAATCTACTTCGACCATTACAAGGTGTGACATACTCAAGATGTAGGAGCAGCTACCTGGCTCTAGAGGAAAATGTACATGGAAGGAAAACAGCATCTAATGGTAAATTAGATGAGGAATGAATCAGAACTTAATCTATGTTACTTCCACACATGTATGTTCTATAACAAATCAAATCTCACACCTCATCCACTACCCAGCAGTGCAAAAATACAAGCCAATATACATTAGTCTCTACTAACTGGTGAGGCATCAAAAAGCTTAATTAATGTATGTCTGGTTTCTCTTACTGCTTTATTAAACCCAAACCTATAAATGTAAATCAAAATCTGTCCTGCAAATGAATCAATCCCGATATGATCTGAGTATACAGCATTTCTAAAGCAATTGGACTTGCAAGGCAAGTACTTCATAACATTACAGTTCAGGCCAGGTCCATTTTATATTCTGGATTATATCTAGTCAAGAGAGGTAGTGCAATATACAATTTTTAACTGAATTACACCAGGCTTTTCACAAATTCATTAAGACTGCGTGATTTCCATTCAAGATTCTAAGTGAAAAGTCTTAGTCCAAGTGTTGCCTTTCAGGAGATCATTTATGGCTGCACTCTTCTAGATATGCTTGTAAAGTCTGAATAAGCTACCTATATCTTAATTGTCACTTTATGGTATATTTTTAACTATAGGATTTCATGAAAGATAAGAATGCTGGGCAGGTTTCTTTAAACAAAGTTTTTAACTTGTGCATACTTAAAGTAGTTGAAGTTTATATTTGGAACATAAAGGTTGGAAAATCAAGCAATCTTCATCAATTAAACACTTTACACATTAAGGGTGAAGGAAACGATTCAGCTACTTTTGATACATCTATACTACAGACTTACAACTGCAAGCAGTAAATATTATTGATGCTTTACTTCCAAAATTCTCAGAATTAAGAGGAATTTTACACTGTTTTCCTGCTTCAGTTCCATTTATGAGCACAATACATGGAATGGACAAGAAATGCTGTACAGGACAACTTTCAGGCATTTTTTTAAGTGCGATTTGGTTTCAAGTTAATTACGGTTTGTGCTTGTCGTTCACCTTCCCTTTCCTTTGTGTGGGGCCATTCTCACTGAATTAAGAAAAAATAAATGCTTTGTATATCTGTTGCTAGGTATACAACTGTTATGCTTGCAGGTTGCCATACAAACAGAATAAGCAAAGTGTAGATAAAAGGTCTTTAAGAACCTGCAGCAATTTGCCATTTCAAAATACAGTCTTACAACACAGAAGAACTTTCCTTTATTTGCCCCATTCTGTAAATATTCATATCATAAAATAATGTAATATCTAAGCTATAACAATAAAAAGGTGTTGTAAACCTCAAGAGGAAGTTATTACCTAAGCCCATTTTATCTTCAAATACTGCCTGAACTCTATCCCAAGGTAAAGCAATATTTATCAGAAAATCTTACACTTTTCTAAAAAATACTTTTTTAATATTGGAGAATTCATACATGTGACTTCCTTTACAGACATTTCAGGTTATGGAGGTTGTAAAAGAGGATGTGAAGGGACATGCATCCCAGCCAGGTTGGTCAGGGGCACCTTTCCCTGACACAAGACCATAGTTGAAGGACAGAGGAAGACTTGGAGAACTGGAGCTCTGATGGGCATCCCTATTTGGATCCTTGGGTGTCGCTAAAAAGACCTACTGGGTACAGGCTTCCCTGTTTCTGTGATGTTCTGCCTAACCTGGATGTGCTTCCAGCCGGGCATATCGTTACCCTGGAAGTACTTCAGGGTATGGCTTAGTTTCTCAGCCTCACTCGGGGAGTCAGAGTCGGTAGTGGAGACAGAAGAAGCTTGCCTGGAGAGGAGCAGAGAAAAAAGGAAGGATGGAAAAAGGAAGAAAAGAAAAGATTGTATTGTTTTGTGTTGTACTATGCTGTATACAAAGAAGCCTAACAAAGGTACATTAAGAAATAAATTAACCTTTCTTTGAACCCAGCATGCCTCTCTAATGTTCACAAAGTGTACAAGGGACAAATAAAATTACAAAGATGACATGATTAAGTCACACCAAGCCTAGAAAGGATTGGGTAGAAAGCGTAAGAAATGGACTGCAGTGCATTTGTGGGACACACTTTTCACAGAAATCTCGATCATGTCCTCTTTAGAATTTACATTTAGCATTTATTATTTGTATTTCATGTTATGTCTGTCACAAAGGGCGTGGATGTTACAAACATATTCTGTATATTCTAAGAGAAGTATATAATTACAGTAAATAAAGATGTAATTCTAAAATGTGGTGTAATATATGATTTTCAATCAGGACAGTTACTTGGATTTGAGACTGAGCCAGCAGATTTCCTCTGAATAGAGGGTGAAAATATATAGTACTAGAAAGAAATATTATCATGATACATAGATCACGATGTGTTAATATCTCTGAGTAAAATACAGTATTAAATATTGCAATTTGATTCAGTACTATTTTACTATTTTTTAAAATTATTTAACTTACGTTAATGCCTTAAACATAACTCAAAAGGCTTGTAAATAGCCTCTTACAACCAATTAAAAATGCATTGAGTCAATTCATCCAAACCTTGTTTCTTGTTTGTGGAATTGATTCCATGTTTCTCAATAGTCTTCACAGAAAGTCTGGAAATATTCATCTATGGTAAGTAACACACAAATCCATATATCACCCTAAAGTAACTCTGGATGATGTACATTTATGTCTGAAGTAGGGCTGTCATCTTCACTTCTTTTTCTTTCAGCTGCTCCCATTAGGGGTTGCCACAGCCGATCATCTTCTTCCATATTGTCCTGTCTTCTGCATCTTGCTCTGTTAAACCCACCTCTTGCATGTCCTCTCTCACCACATCCATAAACCTTCTCTTAGGCCTTCCTCTTTTCCTCTTTCCTGGCAGCTCTATTGTTAACATCCTTTTCCCAATATACCCAGCATCTCTCCTCTCCACATGTCCAAACCAAAGCAATCTCCCCTCTCTGCTTTTGTCTCCCAACCTTCCAACCTGAGCTGACCCTCTAATGTCCTCATTTCTAATCCTGTCCATCCTCGTCACACCCAATGCAAATCTTAACATCTTTAACTCTGCCACCTCCAGCTCCTACTGACCTTCAATCCTCTCCTCTCTAGAGCATATCTCCACCTCTCCAGGATCTCCTCAACCTGCACCTTACTCTCGCTACAGATCACAATCAGCAAACATCACAGTCCATTGAAATTATACACTACCAATGGTTATGATGATGAATTGACCTTTGCGAAAAAAATAAACCTGTGATGTTCCACATTCTCTTCCTTATTTAGAGAACTTGTTAACTTTTTCTTTCTCATCTTTGCATCTCATTCCAGGTTTACCCTTCATGCAGAGGCAAGCTTTGCCTATGCAGGTAGAGACAAACAAACACCTTCAACATGCATGACAAAACTACAACTTTTGGAAAAATACGTATTTGCCCTGTGATTTCCTTTAAATAGTTCTTGTAGTCTCTCTGAACTCGAAATGTAGACAGACACACATTGTATAAAGTCTGGTATTCTTAACTGTCTCTTTAATTACATCAGTTTGTGTTCAATGATTCCCAACATTCACCTTCTCATAAAGTATACATTTAGTGCTGCTGTCAGCTGGAGGGTAAAGAGTTAGCTAGCCACTTCTTCTAATTGAAACAGATGATGGATACAATCCACACACTTTTCTCTTCATTTGATAAAAAAAGGCTACTTTGATACTATATTTGAGGACTCTACTTTTCAATCTAATTATAATTTGTTTTTCATTTCTTGTAACTGTTTCTTTCATATCTTGTAAAGCAATTTGAGCTACAACCTGAGCATTAAAATATACTATAGAAATAAATGTTGTTATTGTTGCTCTTCTTCTCAATGGACTAAAAGATTGTGGTTTCTTTGATGAAAAAGGCGTAAAACCTATATATCCTATAATATAAACTGATAGCTTCTGAAAACTCAGAAAATACTGCAATGTTGCATACTGCATCTGAGGTAATGTAACAGTGTCTGAAAATATATTAAATATTCAGTTCCTGTTTGAATATCCACATTTTAAAAAATATTTGAATACACATAAAATGTAAATATATATGTAGCAAACACTCTTAGTTTGTTATATGCCACAGTACAATGTTTTACTATAACATTGTGAAAAGTAAAATGACCCTACAGGCTAATTCGGCGGATTCTCAACCTGTGGGGCGCGCCCCCCGAAGTAACAAAAAAGGGGTTGCGAAGATGTGAAAAAAAGAATGCACGAATCAAAAATATGAAAAATACATCTACTGAAACCAAAATAAATTAACTTAAACTACATTCTGATACTAGAAAAATAAATATAGAGTTAGATAAATGTCGATAAAAGTTAAGTAGGTATAATAAAACGTAGCGGTGTATCGGCAACAAAAAATATAGGAATACATTTTATTAGGGTTTCAAAAAAAGTTAGGGGGATACAATTAAAACTGTTATGAAAACTCGGGTCTCAAATACTTAAAGGTTGGGAAAAACTGGGCTAAGTTAAACATGGCAGCAGAATTTTGTATCAACATGTCAGCAGTCATGTTACTGCTGCTCTTACACAAATAATGTAAAATTGCTCACAGCCTATTTCTGTTGTCATAAGAAAGAAGAATTGGTTTTGTGTGCGATTTAACGGATATTGCAAAAATATTTGTTATGCAATACTAAAACAAGTAAAAAGTACTCATAACCTTAAACAAAGCTATTGAGAATTTGTGGCTGGACTTAAAAAGGCTGTTCACTCATAATCTGCACGCAACCTGACACAGCCTGAGCAGTTTTGCAAAGAACACTGAGGAAAAATCTAAATTGCAGTGTCCAGATGGGCAAAGCTAGCAGAAACTGTCATGGCTGCCAAAGGTACATCCAGTAAATGCTGACTTGAATATTTGTAATTAATTTAGATGATTTTTTGACAGATCTTTTTAACTTTGACATTAATGATTTTTTTCTTTTGATCAGTGTCACAAAAGGCAAATTAAATCCAAAAAGGAAGTTCTATAGATAGACAGATAGATAGACCATAAACATAAAAAAGTATGTAATTTTTATAGTGTATTTTTAAAACTTTACAGAAACAATATCAGAAGCAAAATTTTTAATAAAAATATTTATTTGAGGAAAACGTGACAAAGCAATACATACCAAAATATTTTCGTTTATACAGGACAATATAATCTGTTTCATGTTGTATAATTTCAATTAATTATAAAGAACACATTTTTACAATGGACATTTATTTGTGCTTTAATATTGCTGCTTTATAGTGTTCCACGCATACATGTGGGCTGCTGCTTTAAGAAAAGAGACTTACTAACTTCACAAGCAGATCATACAGTTTTCTTCAGACCTGAGCTACATTTGTGCCAATCATCAAAGCAGGTGCCCTCTTACTGTACTACTTTCTATTGAAAACATCTTTTCTCAGCTCCTAACCTTTGGGGGAATATGGTCATTTCTTTGCTAAGGGTTCACACACACACCACAAGCGTTCTCGGTCTGCAGATTTATACTGTGGTAACTGCCAAGAGCTAACCATGAACCTGTGACCTCTAAATTCTGACTGCCCTTTAAATCAGCTTTCTTGTCAGAGATTTGAACTAAAGGAGTAACTCCCTTATCTTTAAGCACAAGGCCAGGCTGTAAGTGGAGCACTTCCTAGTTATCTCTCTGGGGCTAACAGAGAGAGATCTGATGAGATCACCAGGAAAGGCTTCACTCACAGAGTTCAGTTACAGTCTCTGAATAATAGAGCTTTTCTATTAGCTCACACTGTTTAAGGAGACCAGCAGCAGTTTACCACAGAACAAATGTTAAAATTGAAAGGCTTCGTGTTTTGAGTCTGCAGCAATTCACCTAGTGACAAGAATGGGATTTGCACTGTGGACAGGTGAAGCATAGTGGAGATAATGCACAGAAAAGGTGGGGGTTGATAGATACGTAGATCTGCGACATCAACTGGAAGCTCTCCACTTGCAGTATTCAGACACATCTCTGTACGGCTGCCTAGTAGAGCCTACTCCTACTCTTACTGGCTATTGTCTTGCCACTTCTGAGCCAGACTTTGTGGATTTGTGGCTGACCACCAGTAGCTCACCACAGTATTTGATTTTGTTTATTTTTGTAGATTCAAGTCTTGCCTAACTGAAGAGGTAAGAAAAGCCTTACCTGTTCAGGAAAAACATAATCAGCAACATCCCAGACTCTGAAACCATGGTCACTGTCATTAGTAGATGTTACACCTTTAACCTTGACGGAGACTGAGCTGATGATGCCATCTTCAGACTGATATCCCTTCTCATATATGAATACCCATCTGTAGAGAAAAGAAAGGACCATTCTTTCAGCATCCCATTTATTAAATATAATATCAATAAACAGTGTCCACCAGAAAACAGTAAGCAGTCCTTTAAAATCTTTTGATTTCACCATCATATAGCCGGTTTGGTTTTATTTTTAGCTAGGGTGCATTCCATGTAGCATTTTCATTTTTATGCATATTTGTGCAAGTTTTTCTCTGTGCTAAGTTATGTTAAGTTCAAACACATACTGTTAGGCTGACTGTAAGGTGTTCTACAATACATTACTGTCAGTTTGTAAATGATTAGGCAACTGTTTTATCCAGTTTAGGAATGCAAGAAGTCAGGAGCTACCATAGCAGTATCTGATAAACGGAAGGAACAAAGCTTGGATGAGGATATCAGGCCAAAACACAGAACACAAAAAAAAAATTAAAACACAGATGTATTTTAATACACAAAGCACTTTCTTTGCACATATAGTTCATTTGTTTAAAAAGCTGTACGATCATATGTGTATTTCTTTAGTTTAATACCTTTATCTCCACCATAGTACTCAACCAAGGGATAATCAAAACTATATTTTTATGCAGCAGGAAAAAATATATCCAATCAAACTTCAACTCTACAGATGTAAATAATTGAGGGCATTGGTCATCCAAACTTACAATTTTTCTTTGATTTCATGATGTAATAGCCATGATTTGGTTTAATACTGAATGATTTCATGCTTTTTTTAGTGTGAAGGCAAAACCTATTTAGTTTTGGTATACCCTCCCTTACACTACATACTCAGAAAAACATCCATTTTCTTAGATTTTCTTTTAGTTTCCTGCATGTGGAATTCGGATTTCAGCAGATGACAAATGACAGTATTCATCCAAAAACTGAAATCATGGTCAACTTTTTTTCTGTTAATGTTTTTGTTTTGTTCTTGCTATCTGGATGTGGCACTTGATGCCACTGCTCCTACTACCAGGCTGCTTTCCTGCGTATGGAAAAGTCATCTTGAATAAAGGAGTGCTGGAATTATTGGATGGAAAAATTCTCTTATCAGAGTGGATGGGCAGCATAGACTCCATTATAGAAAACCCAAGAGGAGGTAGGGGGCCAGTTGGCCAAGGTCTCCAGGGCTGTGACTTTGTTTCTGACTGTCAACTAGCCAGAGTTCATTAGTTAATTAATGGGCAAATATTGTTGGTTTTCATTTATGTTTAATTGTTTCCTACCTTGCTTTATGTGTTATATCAGTTCTGGATTTATATATGTACTAGTTCTGTATTTAGTAATCAGTATTAGCTGTACTTGTTTTAACAAGTTTTTTGTTAAATACACTTACAACTTTCCCTTAATCTTAGGCTAAATAATACATATCTTTCCTTTAATAAACTAATATGCAAAAGTAAATGAACCTTGGTTTTAAATGTAAATAAAACCATACCCTTAAAATTCACATGTCTTGATTAAACAAGAATTTAAGAAGTGAAAATGTAAAATTGTCTCACAAGTTTAAGTTTAAATAACATGTGCCCCAACCCTAACTTTCTTTCAACTTTGAAGCTCTGGCGTCTGATTTATTTCCAAATCACTCGGACCTTTCATTACACCTTTCATTATAAGTTCTTCTCTCTGTCACTAGGTGTTCAAAGTGTCTTTTCTAAAATGGCCATAAATCAACACAGTGTGGCTGATCTAATATTTGGTTTCTGAGCCTCATTATGCCCTACTGTATGTTTATTTTGTGATATTTTATAATATTTTACTCAATTCAGAATAATAAATCCACCCCGTAAAGTCCTACCCTGGACCAGCCATGGTATACAGTTTGTGGGCTATTGCACGTATCACAGGTCTATGTACATTGCATGCCTTATATTACAAAACCTTGCATTTTTCTCTTCTATTTCTGTCTGTATATGTCCTCCAATTTGAAAGTTCTTGTGTCTGTTTTTCTGTAAAACATTTGATCCTTTCATTGTGATTTCTTCTTTCTTCCACTATCAACCATACTATGTGTTATTTTTGGTTTACTCTTTAATCTTGTTCAGTTATCAATTCAAAAGACCTTAATACTACTAATCTGGTATCAGTTCCACAATCACTCTGACACAAGTTGTTCACTATCTGTAATGCACGTGCACACTGTGCTGATGCTATACTATCTGACTCAGTCTGCCCACACCCTTGTTGCTAGTTTAGCTCATGCATTTATACCTGATTTGATTCTTCATTTGGCCTAACATCCCATAGCTCCTTACCTTCTATTTTAAACTTTATATATCTGCATGCTCCTCAGATTTTTCTCCTCACATACACATCTGATCTCTCTCTGTCTACCTGTATGGAGAGCTTCTTCTTTAGAAGTTATTTTTAAGAGGGCTTGTGATGGTTTAAGAACGTTTAATTTTGTTATGCATTATAACTATTTATAGACTTACTTTACCACTTATAATATAAGGTTCACTTACATAGTGTTTGTGAGGTAGTGATATAAAGGCTCTGGGAAGAAATGGCTGGGAAGCAACACAAAACCATGACTGAATAGGAATTACATTCAGCCGGACATGCTGGTTCATGAACGCATATCTGGTGGCACGTACCACGAGTGCCAAAGTGCCAACATTGTTGCATTATTCCATAGCTGCTGAAGGAAGGCTGTCCATTTTATCCACATGAGTTGTATATATGCCGACAGAGTCATAAGAGAGTTACGTTCCCCCAGAAAAAAATTAAGGGAATCACCTGAAAAAGAAAGTACATGCACATATGGTTGCTGGCAGATATGTTCATGCATGTGTGATATAATGGCCATCCACCTTCAAGAAAAGGTGTATAAGGTGGTAATGATTGGGTATGCCGGGCCAACTTCAATAGAGACTAGCCAGGGAACAGGTACCCAGCATATAAAACTGGAATAGAAGCAGCAGGAGTCACCTCTTGACTGTCTGGTGTGTGGGAGTTAGTATCTGCAGATCAAGTGTGGTGCAGAAACAATTGGAAGCATTCCATGTAAATAGAGTCACTGTTTTTCCTGTATTTTTGTGTTTGTATTTTTCTCACTTTTTGATTACTTTTCTTTTTGTCCTCTATATTTCTATCCTGTGGTAAGGAGAAGGAAGAAGAGCTTTCTGATTCTTTTTCTTAATTTTCTGCACCTTCATTTTAGAGCTACTATAAATAATGCTCAGCATCACTTACACTTGTTTTTGTTTATGTTGTATGTATATTAGCATTGAAATGTTATTTTTTGGTACTTAATAGAGAAGTTCTGTTTCTTTTTTATTATCTCTTGTTTGTGTCTCCAATTTCCTCCATCACTGATTTGCTAAGGTATAACACATGTCAGGGATTTCTGAGAGCATGTGTCAGGGTGCCAGTACACTGGGCAGCACAGGACTAAATTGGAATACAGCCATCATTTTTGAATGTAATGGTTTTTGAGGCTACATTTTGCAGTACACAGTTCTGATCTCATCCAATGTTCTGAATTTCACTTTTGTACAGAATACAAATTAATATACAACACCACAGGTTCTGACAAAAGGCAAGACTAGGTTGATATGGACAACAAAGTCTAGAGTTATTACATGGAGATCTGACTTATAGCCTTGCCCCCATGGTGCTTCACTCCATCCAACCACAAAAATCAACAAGTATGCTGGGCTTTAAAATATGACAGTAGGACACATCCTCTGACTCCCTGAGTAGTATTAGCTGTAAGCTGAATACGGGAAGCTACAGCTTGGAAGGTTGAAGGAATATTTGATTGAATTATTTAACCAGTGAAGGTTTATTTAATACAAATTCAAACTGTCTTATAGTGAAAGTAAAGAATATTTTACAATGGAAAATTACCTTTTTAAAAATATTTATTCGTTAAGTTCTGCATATTCATTAAGAATCAGCCATAAACAGGGCACCATTTAATCCTCAGGCACACTCATGCACAGGCTCAAACCACACTCACTCATACTTGACTTTCCAATTACCGTAATACCCATACCTTTGAGATGTGGGAGTAGACCCAAAGGAAGAGTCACACAACATAAGAAGAATGAAAACTCCACAAAGAAAGTTATCTAACTAGGAAACTGGACCAGGATCTCTAGAACTTTAAAGCAGCATGGGTAGCTATTAAGCCAGAAAGCTGCCCTCAACTTAAAACATATTCGCATTTACTTACTTTTAATTCCATAAATGGTTTCTTCCTGATACTGATTACACTTGCGTACCAAACTTAATACAAGATACAATCTCTTAACTTAATTTGGATATTTTAATAGTATTAATGGATGGTATTACCTAACAAAACTAAATTACAATCATATACAATTCCATGCACAATAGCTATTGAATGAAGCTACTAAAAAGAGAAGACATCTTGTATTTTCTTGTTTAAGAACTCCTAGCCTCATACCCTCCTAGCACATGCATGAGGGTAAATCTTCCAGGGCTACATGCTTTTTTCTCTTGCTTTTAAATTTCAGGTGTAAACATCAGAAAACATGATTACTCTAAGAAGTTCTTCATCATTTTTTTCATTTCTGCATTTCAAGATCATGTTTTAGGAGCCTATCCAGCACTGGCCACAAAACACAAGCCAACCCTGGACAGAGTGCTAGTCCATACATACGTACACACCCACATTCACTCACCTCTGGCCAACTAAATATTGTTAAACTAGCAAACACATTTTGAGATGTGAGAAGAAAGCTGGAGTACCTTGAGAAAAATCATGCAAACATGAGAATAATACGCAGTCTTATCACAGGTAGCAACTGGCCTGCCTTCTGGACCCAGTACTAATGAGGATTGAAAAAGCAGTCATTGTGCTATCTATTAAAAATCAGTCATTAACAGTTAAAAGTGATATAAACACAGAAAGAAATGTAATGGAAACAAGACAATGTGTCTAAAGGATTCTCTGAAATGTGCCAGTGTTTTCTAGACATTTTAAGTTTTTGCTTATCACTAAAAAGTGACATCTGGGTGTATTGTAGGAAGGATGACACAACTTTACAAACACAATGACACAGCTAGCAACTATTGAAACATTAAATTTATTTTGATCTAAAGCTTATGCACACTCATGAGGAGGGATATAAAGGGAAATGCAATTGTAAAATAGTCCTGGTAACTTGGGTAATATTCAGTCAGTGCTCAAAATCTCACAATCAACAATTCAATCCATCCAGTTTCATAACCTCCTGGCCTATATAGTGCCAAAGGAAGGCTAAATCTGTTTTGGCTGCTATATGTCCCAAACACACCCACCTGTGTATCATGATATAAATGAACTTTATCTAGTCAACCATTTTCTGAACATGGGGCAACAGAAGTCAGGTCATGGAGGGGCAACAGAAATCACTAGGTGTAAATGATCCAAATATTCATTTGGGCAAACAGAGCTCTGGTTGAACTGGCAAAGTAAAGTGATTTTGCCTTCAATCACATTAAAAAGATAGGACCCAAGTTTACATCTAGGTTCATGGGGATAATTCACTATGAAAGCACTGCAGGAAATAACTTTTCAAAAATAAGGCCAGAAACGTAACTGGACAGGACACTTGTCCATCACAGGTTTTATTAGCAGAACCTCCGTTGCTCATTCTGGGCAAGTTAAGAGATGCCAATCAACCTAAACTTAATTGCATTTTACTGTCATATTATACTGTCATCAGTGTGGGCTGTGCACATCTTAAAATTTACAAACAGAAAGCAGTAAGAATAAAACACCTTACAAAAACAAATATGCCCAGTATAAATGTGTATATATTGATAGATAATAAACATTATTATTGTATGTTTCAAGTTCTTCATTCACTCTGGTTTAAAGCTCCTAATAATGGTGGCCCTGAAGTGCAATGCACAAAAACAAATTAAATCATAAATAAAAAACAAATCATAAAACGCTAAAACAAGTTGAATACAGTACACAAAAACAAATTGATAAAGCGTACATATTTTGATTTGTTTTTGTGTCTTCTAAATTGTGTTTTCATGATTTTATTTGTTTTTGCACATTGCTCTTCAGGGCCACTGCACCTAATAATAGCAAGTAAAAGAAAATCTATTTTTTTAATACACATTCAATAAAAAACATGATCACATACTGTATATAAATCTAAAGGCCTTTCTGTCTGCATTTACATGATTTGAAAGACTAATGTTCTGTCACTCCATCCATTCACTGAACTACCTTAATCCACAAGTAGCCATCCTCAGTGCAGTTCTTAATTGAGCATCTTACAGTCTGACTCTTATCCTTAGTCATCAGAAACTTCCTGCAATGCTAGACCCAACCAGATCGCATTCTACAACTGATATTGTATTTTATTCCTGTCACTTTGTGCAACTCATTTTATAATAAAACAATACATACACTGGTAAGCAGAAAGACAGGGAACCTTAATATCTGAATATAAAATGAAAAAGGAAAAGAAAATGAAATAAAGAACAGATAGCCTACAGTATTACTTATTGTATCACCATATAAACCTACAATGTAGGGAGCAAAGCCACTAAAAAGAAAGGGCACGATACATTTAGAACTGCAGGAATTAGAAGAGAACATGAATGAGAATAAGCTCTCAAAGACCACAGGGTTTCCTTCACATAAAGGCAAACAGAAGAGCACAGTGGCTCATTGGTTAGTGGGTTTTTGCTCTGTGTGGGCTTTGTTCACATCCTTCAGTTTTCATCTTAAACACATATGTGTTAGGTTAAACAGCCCTTGTGTTGCACACAAGTTGGTCTCACCCTAGGTTTTATTCCTGCCTTGCTTGCTATGTTGCCAGGATATGCTCTGCCCTCCCTAAATTGGATTAAATGAGTTTGAGCATGGTGTGTTATTAAGGCACCAAGTAATAAACATTTAGAAAGTGGGAATAATTATTGAAATAGACAGAGTGACATCATGAAGGAATATACAGGGTATTCTCTGAAATGTGCAAAATCATTTTAGTAGAAAATGAAATTGGCCTCAAAAGCTGCTGAGTTTTTGTGATCAAATGTTAAACAATGTCTGTTGATTCAATGATCCAGATTATATCTTTCATTAGTCAATCCGGAACATTTAGTCTCCATCTTTGTAAAAAAAGTGAATCACACCTGCTTTGTGTAATAGTGAATCTAATCAAAAAAGTAATAGCATCCACTCATTAATTTATTTTTGGTACCAGGGTACAAAAAGATAGATTCACTTTCTCTCAAAAAATGATTCTGGGGGTACCCCACTATTACTCAGCTAAAGTAAAACTGATATTATTCAAAAATGAGTAAATTTAAATACTTTGTACTCATTTCTGATACAAGCGACTTAAATTTCTTGGTTATCACATTAGGAACTATTATTTATTTAGAAAAGATATGAATGGATCTCATTGCTTTAATAACAGTACAACTCACAGAAATATTTCTAAGGTATATCACCATTACCTACTTACCTTAGGTTGATTTTACTCAAAATGAACATGTTTTTAAGACGTAAAAAATGAATTTTGGGAAATTGTGTCATCACACATCTACTTTAAGTTGATTGAAATGAAGATAAGCCTGTTTCTAGGCTTTATGTGTCTTTTCCTTTCACGATTGACATTATTTGTTTAGATATCATGATAACTAGGTTAATTTATAAAAAACAAATATGAACATTGTTGACACAGAATCACTAGTCACATTAGGGTGCCACAAAGCATCACCATATTCACCAGTGGAGGAAAAAGAGGACTGTGCAAAGTTATCTTGAATATTCCAGCTAATGTATTGCACCCTGTACATTCAATGGGCAGGCTTTTCTTATTATTGTGAAATATATTAGTTACCTTGGCCTAAATGGTTACTTGGCAATATTATTATTAAATATGTGGGTGTGGCTAGTGATCAGATGACTTGCCAGTTTGATTAAAATGTTAAAATAAAATGTATGAAAACAAAGATTTATTTTTTGAGTTTGCTTAATTAATAGGAAACTATTATATAATGCAAGAGTGTGTAATCGACATATTAGTTACCATTCAGTAATCTGGTTTACAAAATAGTTTATATTTAGGCAATAGTTATAAATTAAATCTGTCTGAGTTACCCTAATTCATTTGAGAGTTATTTGAGTCACTTGTTTGGCAAGTGCTATAGGATATTCACAATAACCTGAGTTTGAATTGCTCGATTTACTAACTTTACATTTTTATATTAACTCAGTTAAGTTCCCCCAACAAATCACTTCTTGAGTGCACATCACCACTGAAGAAAATTTTGAGGGGGGACTTACAGTAACTATTGTTGTTCCATTCGTTTTTTAATCAAATTTATCATATTCTGAGCCTTGATACTGCCTTCCTAATGAACTCCTCTGCTCCGACTTTGAATTGTTGAACGTTTGTTGAACCGAATAGGTGCGGGTTTGCGATTAAATTAAGCTGACCCGTGCATTATCCTGCCGCGTACTACATCAGCTACCAAATGTTACATTCTGTTGGCCACGAGTGAAAAGATGCTACCCGTTTCAGGAAGGACGCCGCATTCCCCACATTAAATACATTAAAGAGTAAAATATGAAACATTAACAAACAAATCATATCCAGCAGGGTTTGTGTTCAGCAGTACCATAAAAAAATAAACGAACTGCTGCCCTACCGGTATGCTCACCTAACATGTATCTTTGTGTTTGCCAGTCAATTCTTTTTTCATCTTTTATGTGCATTTTCAACGTACAGTATACAGTATGTTTTACCACGGGACGCGCAAATGCAAGAAAAAAATGTTAAAAAAATACAAGAAAAGAAAATGCATGTGTCCTTTGTGTTTTTATATCAACGAAACTAAAAGAAAAAAACTTTTTCAAGGACCCCCTACCGTTTTAACTATATGCGCCATTTGAGTCCATAAGAACGAATTCCTTTTACATTCTCACTCTGTTATACGGCTTGCAGGACGCCCGAGTCCCTTACCATACGAACACTCACCCAATGATGTAAACCAGGACCCCGAGCTGAATGAGCCGACAAACCACCCCGATCTTACGGTCTTTGAGAAGAGCCATGCGGGGGGTTTCATATTCAAAGAAGAATTCCGAAAACCATCCCATGAGTACACTCCTGTGCTGAGAATCAGCCGATCTTTCACTCTTCGTGTTCGAGTTCTGTCTGCTAAATGATAGAAGTGACTGAAGGACTGCTGCTGGGCGGGGCTTCACATTATGGACTTGGGTTTACAAAACAAAACCAAGTAACGATAATAGGCGCGCGCTGCGCACTCCCTCTGGCTACGTCGTCGGCTCTCATCATAAAGTAATTAAGGCTGTATGTTTAACTTTATATTTAAGAAATAGCATCTGGTACTTTCATTTATTGAATTTATGTATTATACCTCTGTATACCGGGGCTACTGGATACAATTTCAATCACATGGATATTTGTTTAGACATTTGCTTATTTATCTTAGTCATGTATTAAGAATGTTGCACTTCCTTACGTGCAATGCAACAGTTGCTGGTGTATGACCACAGCAAGGACCGTATATTTGCATACTAAGAGTGTTGGTATGGGAACAGCCTAGATGAGCACTCACTCAAAATTATGTTTAATGGCACTTTATAAAGGCTATATATGTTGCCAAATTATGTGGATGCTAGCACTTTATTTGTGTGATATGGAGATGGATTTTTGATTGATGTTTATACCTTTACATTTGATCATAGGCTATTTTACTAATAATGCATACGAGTAATATGGCATAAGCTAGAAAAACTGTAAAGTACTAAAAGAAGACTTTTGCAGTCTGGCTTGTTTGGTAAATATAAATAGAACTTGCCTGCTTGTTTTGCTCCACGGTTAAAACACATTCACCACAATCTAAGGGCTGCAAGGTGGACAGACACGTATTTAACCCTGGCCCACAGACATAGGTGAAATACAGAGCAGTACAAGGTCTAAAAACAGAGGTTGTGCCTAGCCTTGAGTAGAGCATAGGAACATAGACAGAACTTGGGAAAGCTGTTTGCCACTAAACTACATGGATCCATGGGGTACCGTATTGAAGGACCAGGCCGGTTTAGATATGAGAGCATACCAAAAGTTGCTGTCTCTTCCTTTCCGGCTATGTCACACTGAAGACCTACCAGCTCAGAAATGTAGTGCAAGACTGACCTGATACCTGATTTCGTTGGGTGCTCCGCTGCTGCAAAACCAGGTAGCACAGTTATCACATTCATTATCACGTTGCTTTTGATTTAGGCACATTTAGAATGCTAGACATGGAGAAATGAGCTGGTACACTTTTAACACATTAATAAAGTGCTATATGCCTTCTGGAAAGTGATTAAATGAAAAGCAGTTGTCTCATGTATACCTGCATGTCTTTGATATGTCATCAGGTAAAGCAAAGTATATGTAAAAAGAAATAAAGTATTACTTATTCTACAAAGTTATTTTAAAATGGCCTGGGCACATTTGATGGTACCACTAGAAAAGATCATAAATAATTGAATGCGTGATTTTTTCAAACTAGCTGTTTTCTTTAATTAGTATAACACGCTTCCAATCATGCCATCAAGTTATTCATCCTGTTTAAATGGAGGGAAGTAGTCACTCTGCTGTTTGGTATCAACATGTGTCCCACACTGAACATAGACCAGAGAATGAAAAGGTGAGAGTTGTCTGTGGAGATCAGAAAGAAAATTCTAGACACGCATGTTAAAGGCAAAGGATGTAAGACCATCTCTAAGCAGCTTGATATTCCTGTGACAACAGCTGCAAATATTATTAAGTAGTTTAAGGTCCATGGGACTGTAGCAAGCCTCCTTGGACGTAGCCACAAGAGGAACATCGACCCTAGAATGGGCAGAAGGATAGTGATACTAGCAGACCAAAAGTCAATGACTTCAAAAAGATACAAGCTGAGTTCCAAGGTCAAGGTCTATCCGTTCCTTTTTGAGTGACAGTGGGCTCAATGCAAGAAGACCCATGTGGACTCCACAATTAAAAGAAAAACATAAAAAAGCCAGACTAGAATTTGTTAAAATGTGAGTTGACAAGTCATAATGCTTCTACAAGAATGTACTTTGGATAGATAAGACAAAACTGGAGTTTTTTGGCAAGTCATATCAGCTCTATGTTCACAGACAAAAAAAGTTTTCAAAGAATAGAACAACATACCTACTGAGAAACATGGAGGAGGCTTGGTTATGTTTTGAGTCTGCTTTGCTGCATCTGGCACAGGGTGCCTTGTGTCTATGCAGGGAACAGTGACATTTCAAGTCTATCAGGACATTCTGGAGCGAAACAAACAGCCCAGTGTCAGAAATCTCTGCCTGATTCACAGGTCATGGATCCTCGAATAGGGTAATGACCCAAAACACACTGCAAGAAAGGCTAAGAACAAAACATTGGACTATTCTGAAGTATCCTTCTATGAGCCCTGATTTGAATCAAATCCAAAATCTATGGATATAGCTGAAACATACAGTCTGCAGAAGGCACCCTTCAAATCTTACACAGCTTGAGCCGTTTGTTTTAGAAAGAGTGAGCTAAACTACCGGTTGACAGATCTCATTGAGAGCTACAGAAATCGCTTGTTTGCAGAGATTGCCTCTAAAGGTTGTGCAAAATATTGGGTTAAGTGTCCCATTATTTTTGTCCATGACTGTTTCATTTGTATTATTATTTGAAATATTCTGTTAAGTCAAAACTCCAAAGCAAAGTCTGACTTTTGTTAAATATGGAATAAACAATGATGGGTGCCAATTGTACTTTTGTTATGTACTTAAGTTATTTCAGAGATAGTTGTGGGTTCTTGTCCACATCTGTATATATGCATATACACACACCAATATTAATTTTGTAGTGAGTGAACTAAAAGTCTGAGCTGACTCTCTGCTTTACTCTGTCTTACTGTTTGGGAGCTAGAGGGTTTAATGGGAAGAGATACAGGTAACTCTATTAGTGCAGTCACACTGTGGTGTTAGACTACCTAAGGTAGTGAGTATAAACAGTGTAAGGTAATGCTTGGGTTGGGACTGGTTGACAATTGGGGGAGTAGAATTACTGTTTACGGATCCTCCACAAGAACGCAGTGCTAAATGGACATTTCTTTAATATGAAGTAGGTATGCAGGGTTCTGCATGATCTCACCATTTACTTTGTATGTGCTGTATAAGACTGCAAACTATCTGTGGCTAATATGTCTGCATGAGCACTAGTAAGTTTAGATGATGTGCATTTAAGAGCTGTGGTGGGCTGGCGCCCTGCCCACGGTTTGTTTCCTGCCTTGCACCCCTCTGTTGGCTGGGATTGGCTCCAGCAGACCCCCTGTGACCCTGTAATTAGGATATAGCAGGTTGGATAAAGGATGGATGGATGCATTTAAGAGACACAGCATGATTATATATATATAGATTATCTGTGAAGCATAAAGTTTTTATGGAATAAGCAAGTATGAGTACATTATTTTTGTGGAACAGGTAAATGTTCACACATTACTTATTTGGAGTAAATAAGCACATCATTTCTGCACAATAGGCAGGTATTGGTACCTTACTTGTTAAGGCATGTAGAGACGAGGATATTATTTATGAGGATTACATACACTGTATATATGAGAATGCTAAGTGATGGAAATGTGTACTTTCTGGGTATATGTACAGTATATGTCCGGAGTACTCCCTACTTTTGAACATGAGTCATCTTCTAAGATAAGCTTCACATGAAAAGTTTTACAGAGAAAATGGACATGTCTGAAATGGAGATGTAGCCTCAGTTTAGCGCAGATGTCAGTGAAAATGTGCTTATTTTAAAAAGGTTGTGGCTTTCATTATGCTACCAGGATGGATTCTGTTTTCCCACATACTTTATTTTGTGCAACTTTGATATACGGGCACATCATTTATAGGAAATATATACTTATTATGTCCAGGGTATGATGTTAAACTGCATCCTGCTCTGCAAAAAATTCTCCAACTTGCAGGAAAATCATGGGGGTTGTTGGCAGGATTGGCACTCTAGCCACCATAAAAAAAACTTCATGCAGCTCTGAGACAACAAACAGGACTCCTTTCTGCTCTCTCTGCTACAGCCATTAATAAGAAGGCTGCTTGCATTATGAAGGGGATGGTGGAAAGCCCTTGGGAGCCCCATCCCCGAGACAGTCAAAACCGTTGTTGAGCCAATGGAGTCAGGACTGTTGGAGATCAGAACTGGCATGGTGCTGAGGCATTGCTCACTGTACAGTAGCACTCGGGTCCCAAATTTGAGGCAGCCCATTTGGGTAGGTGCATGGAGCGTCTGGTCTCTCCAGCATGATGATCATCTTCCTCTGCTGCCAAAGGAGCTTTGTAAACTCTGAATCTCAGTGGCAGCACTCTCTGAGATGCGCAGGCCTGGGACTGGCCAGATCTCTGTTCCTTTTATTGGTCTCTCGGTGGTTGATGGGTGCCCACGAGGTGACACTCCTCTAATCATGGGTGACTTCAATGCAACCAGTGGCACTGACAGGGCTGGCTATGAGGATTGTGTCGGTCCCCATGGGTCTGGAGACCGCAGTGAAAGTGGCTCCATGTTTCTTGACTTTGCAAAAGATCAGGGGCTGTGGATCACTGGATCCTGTTTCCAGCTCCCTGAGCTGCATCGTTGGATTGGTACTCCAATACTGGTGGTACAGTAAAGGAGATTGATCACATCCTCGTGGGCAGATGCTGGAGGTTGTTACAAAACTGTTGGTTATATAGAAGTGCCCAGTTTGTGAATTATGACCAAAGACTTCTTGTTGTTACTCTGAAGATCCAGCTTAGGTCCAGTACACTACCATCTACAGGTACTAGGAAAATGAGGCTGAACCTGG
The DNA here is from genome assembly GCF_016835505.1 of Polypterus senegalus. Lineage (NCBI taxonomy): Eukaryota > Metazoa > Chordata > Cladistia > Polypteriformes > Polypteridae > Polypterus > Polypterus senegalus. The sequence goes on along the minus strand of NC_053159.1, from coordinate 111,352,862 downwards.
CCACACTCCAACATCAGGCTGTTTCTAACGAGTTTGCACGCAGTTTGTGTGAGGAACGTTTGGACTTGGTTGTGAATGCTGAATGTGGGAGACCTTCCATGACAAGACCCTGAAGGTTGCTGAGGATTGTTTTAGTGTTACCAATGTTCCCAGAAGAAGGTGTCTCACAGGGTACTCTGGATTGCTAGGAGTTGCAGCTCACAGTTTGATGGCAACTCTGGTCTGTACCGAGAACTGAGAAGGATGGCTGTAAGGGCTCTGAGGGCAGATAAGGAGGCATTTGTTAGAGGAATCTCTGAGCAAGTGACATGCCATCTATGGTCTAGTGACCAATGTCGTGCTTACAGAGGAACTGAAGCAATACGCACCTCCGAATGTGTTCCTTGGGGAGTCATAGTCCGAGCGGATGATGAAACGGTCCTTACAGATGGCACCATAGTTGTGACCCGCTGGGGTGGATATTTTGAGCAGCTGTTTAAAGTTGATCCTTCAGCTATGACGTTGGATATCTCTGGGTCCACGATTCTTGAGGCTGATCCTCCATTCAGCTGTGAACCACCCAGTCTTACTGAGATTACACAGGTGGTGAACCAGCCGAGGTAGGGAAGGCTGCAGGGATCTGTAGTATCCGGGGTGAACTTCTCCAGGCTGGTGGTAAGGCTGTCCTCCTTGAATTGCAAGCAATCTTTGCTTCCATTTGGGAGACGGGTGTCATCCCAACTGACTGGAAAATGGGACTTGTCGTTCCTATCTGGAAAGAGAAGGGTGATTGCCTGGATTGCAGCAACTACAGGGGGATAACACTGTGGTCAGTGCCTTTTAAGGTCCACGCTAGGGTCATCCTCACCAGGATCCATGATCACTTGCTCACCTACCAGCAACCTGAGCAGTCTGGTTTTATGCCTAAGAAGTCTGCCATCAACCGCATCCTGACACTAAGGGTGCTCTTGGAGTGCAAAAGTGAATATCATTACATGCATTGTGAGGGAACGTCACTTACAGCACTAAAGCCATATGGTGTGATTCTAAGAGAGTGATCTGGCCAAGGGGACACCCACATAACATCTGGCTGAGGCAGATAGATGGTCATTTCTGGAGGGTGGGACTGGACCTTCTGTTTGTCCCAGGGGTTACCAACCAGGATCCTGAGCTGTTTCATCGTGTGGTGGGTGTGACAACATGCTGTACCAGTGCATGCTCCCTAACCTGACCTGACCTGGCCTGACATACTTATTGGGATTAGGCATATATAGCATTTTATTTATAGCTGTTTTGCATGTATGGCCACATTATTTTTGTGGTATAGATGATAGATATGTAAGGAAAATGTACATGTACAGGTACTGCATTTGAAGTATATATATATATATAGTGGCATCCGACTGGGGGTGGAGCCCAGCCGGGATGGCCAGGAGGACCGGAGGAGGGCTTGTACCTCCTCCAGACTGCGAGGGGGCGACCGCCCTGGTTGTATTGGGGGCCACGGGTAGAGGGCTTGGAAGCCCAGCCCTGTAGGGGCCCATGGCCACCGCCAGGCGGCGCCCCAGTGCCTGAAGAAACCTGGAGCCCAGCACTTCCGCCACACCAGGAAGTGCTGGGGGGAAGAAGACAGGGGACACCCGGAGGGCTTCCAGGTGCGCAGCCAGCACTTCCGCCACACTGGGGCGTGTCTGCAGAGGAATGCCGGGAAGCAGCTGGAGCCCATCCGGGTTTCTATATAAGGGGCCGCCCCCCTTCATTCAGTAGCGGAAGTCAGGTGGAAGAAGGACGGAGCTGGAGAGAGGACTGGAGGCGGCCAGAAAGGCATTTGTGACTGTGAGGCCTGGACTTTGGGGGATCGGTGCTGGAGGCACTGGGGGTGCACGTAAAGTATTTGTACATAATATATTGTAAATAAATAAGTGTGTTGGGTGAACAAACGATGTCCGTCTGTCTGTGTCTGGGCCATGTTCCACAATATATATATATATATATATATATATAATTTATAAAAGGACCAGTACAGTAGTTGAATTCATGTATGCCTTTTGGCTTCCCTGTGGGGCTCTGGGTAAAGACATGTGTTCATTTGTAGCTACCATTACCACCACAGATGTCTCCCCCAGGCACTTCTGGCAACAGCTCTCAGCCACTCAAGACATCATTTAAAAGAGACTTTAAGGCTATTTATTATTTGCTCACTGCCCAGACACATAGATTCCTGAAGCCAAGCTGCCAAAACACGTTCACAAGTGGAACCTGGAAAATCACATTTAGATATCATGCTGAGTTCCTACATACTGTATAATACAAATCCAGAACAGACTTAGCAATAGTCCTCTAAGAGCACAAAAAGGAGAATTTGTAACTGTGCTCTGTTCCATTTGTAAATCTATTGTTGATTTTACTACAGCTGTTAAGATTGTAAATCTGTCATTTTTTTTAAATGAAATGCAATGTTTATGCATATTCATGCTACAAGTGAAAAAAACAAGGTGGGTTCTAATTCCACTTTTTGAAATTCTGAATTCTTGAACTGCAACCGTAAAAGTTTGTGTTACAAACACCTTTTAAATCTGATATTTTAAGGGTGGTAACCACAGTTTTTACCCTGCACAGCTAAACAGAAACAGGCCAACAGGTTTTCTGCTTTTTCTTTAATTGTTCACCTTCCAAAAAATATGGAGCCTTAACTTGGAAATGCCAGAAGGTTGTCCAAAAGAAAGATCCCCATGGTTAGGGCATTGGGCATGAAACCAAAAGGGACAATTGACAGTCATGGGGGCTAAATTATTGCCTCAAATTAAAAAATACCAGTTCCAGAATCCAGCTGAGAAGAGACTGCATCCAAGTGTTGAACATCCCAACAGCTTGACCTACTCAAATGTGGCACTCGAAGCCACAGCCCACCTGCCAAGTTGTTTTGCCTGCCTAAGGTAAAGTCATCCCTGATGGAGGATCGCAGGAATCATGGGGTAGAGGGATCCTTTCATCAAATTGGCTGGCCCAGCGCTGTTTCAGCCGTGGAATTGCCAAATGGGAGAGGCAGCTTGATGGCTGAGGTCTCCAGGACTCTAAACAAATCAAATTATGTGATATCTTCTACTGTTAAATTCTGCTCCGTACTTGTACATTTTTTAATTTTATACTGTATTGAGGATTTGTTCTGTTCTGTGTATTGTATTGTGTTGACCCCCTTCTTTTTGACACCCACTGCACGCCCAACCTACCTGGAAAGGGGTCTCTTTTTGAAGTGCCTTTCCCGAGGTTTCTTCCATTTTTCCCCACAAGGTTTTTTTGGGGAGTTTTTTCTTGTCTTCTTAGAGAGTCAAGGCTGGGGGGCTGTCAAGAGGCAGGGCTTGTTAAAGCCCAATGCAGCACTTCTTGTGTGATTTTGGGCTATCCAAAAATAAATTGTATTGTATTGTATTGTATTTGGGACAGTGAGTAAAAACCCATTTCATGATATTTAATGTCTTTCAATAAATACCACATTCATCAAAGAGTTTAAGTTGAAGCCCCTTATCTTCACAACATTACACAGATCTCTGTGCATGCTGGAGTAATGCTCGACTGTCTGGATACTGCCTAAGGCCAGCAATTCCTGTGCCAGGCAAGTGTGAGGCACTTGGAAGTGGCCAGCAGTGACAAGTATTGCACTCATATCTAAGCACAGTTAATGACCAGTGTCTTTTAAATCCAATCTGATCCCATTATCTGTTTCTTTCTAATTAAAATTCCTTAAATTCTTCAGCCATTTTTAAGGGGCTCCTGAAAAAGGTCGAGTAAAGGTTATTTGTGTGAAGTATGTGGCTGTATATAAATTTCAAGCAGAAAATCCCTTAAGTATGAGTGTGGAGGGCAAGGATGTCAGTGACTATAGGACAAGGCCTATGTTCTGATTTCTTGATATTGTGAGTGTGAGGGGATTTTCTATTTCAAATCAGCCTGTTGACAAGGAGCAGTGTGTTACTAATTCACTTTTTTTCATAAGCAAAAAGTAGCACACCGCACAGTAGAGCCATGGGTAGCCTTCTAACCATAAACTTTCACCCCCCTTCCAAAATTTTGAACAAAAAATACCCATTAAATGACATTACAGTGTCTTATAAATGGCTAAATATGTTAAACAGGGAAGGAATCGGAGGCATCTTCCTGTAGCACAAAGCCTGCAGGCATGTAGACAGGAGATCACGAGCACCCACTGTAAACTGTACTGGATTTTATGTTACAGCCACTATGCTAGCAAAAACATGTTGTGTTTAACGCATGTACACTCACACCTTATGAAAAATTAGGCTTCCAGCATAGCAGGCATGATGGAACTGAAGGTTGGCTGAGATATTCCTGACCTGTTGGCCAGTTCCCCAAAGTGACAACAGAGAGCTGATATAAACTGACAAAAATAAAAAAGATAAAAAAGTTATTTAGTGCTATTTATACAGCTTTGACCCTCTTAAAACTGAGCTAAATGCAGTCTGTGCATCATAATTATCACTTTTGAGGTTTAGTATGCCTGTCATATTATAATAACTGCTCAGTGATATTAATTAACATTCACTTGGTTTGGCTGAATTTCCCTACACTATCAATGTTGTATATGGATTGGTCACCGGAAGTCTCCAGAAATAGTGTATGCAAGTTCTTTCATCTTTGATAAATCCCTACCTTTGTGCAGAAATGTCATTTCAGCCAGTTACTTTATCAATAAGCCATTCACCACATACAGCACCATCATGTCTGTTAAAGCTATTTTGCCTCAAAATAAATGAATCGAGAGATGACCCGGGCCATTGAGTCATGATGTTTGTCAGTCTCATCTTGGCATCACAGATATCATGTGCATTAAAGGAATGTCACTGCTCACAGTTAACAAAATCAGATTAATTCTCACTTAGTGCAACACGAGTACAGTAACGTGCTCCGTTTACATTAGGAGATTCAGACACTGCTGCAAATTGCATTTTTATGTTGGCAAAACCATGTTATGTTTTATGTATGTGCTCCTGCACCAAATGAAAAATACAGTCTGTACACTTTTGAGGTGTTATATGTTTGTCAAGTCAACACACATCAAAAAAACGGCTCTGTCATATGAATTTTTATGTATGCGAATTGTCATTTATCTGGTTTGGCTGCATTTCCCTAATTTATCAAGGGTGTTGTCATTTCCCAGTTTCTCCAAAATGTTACCTACGAATGCATAAGAGTTGTTGTAAATGTCTGCATGTTCCCTGTCAAGTTCTCTTTTATAAATCCTGACGTTTGCATGGACAGTTGCTTACGCACATTTCAAGCCTCCTTTGTGCATATACCAAACTTATAAATGAGGTCCCTGGTCACTGTTTGTCATGGAGTTTACATAAACCTGGTGAGTACTTAAACACTAAAGACATGAACGGTAGACTGATTGGTTATCATGAATAAAACATGCTGAAAATGACTCTTTGCAAAGCAGTTAACACCCTGAGCCCACCCATCTGATTGGCATAATGTATCCATTTATCAAATTGTTGTGTAAGTCCTTTCTCTTCCCTGCCAAAAACAATGTCATAACCATCTGCAACAGCTCACCAACAAGAAAAAATATTCTCGTAGTGCCCACTGGATATGTTATTGTCAGTGCTGTGGTTTTAACTGAATTCAAATCCCATGAATCCCAGGGATTTTTACCATCCATGAACCACCCATCAGTCTTGGTCTCTAAGGTTCACATGAACATTAAACATTAAACATTAAACCACTAGTTTAACAAAGACTTGGCAAGGATTTCATGTCACTAAAGTCCACATCAGAGGGTTGCTGCATTTGTCACTGGAACACAAAGTGAATGTCAATTGCACAAAATATGGTACAGCTGTACACCAAATTCAAATATAAATGAGCCTCTCTTTAATAAGCAATATGTAAATATATATATATATATATATATATATATATATATATATATATATATATATATATAGTGATGAAATTAAATCTCAAACAAGATATAAAGAGTTGGGGAATTGACCCGAATATTGCTTGGATGCAATTGTTGGTCAAATTTGATCTTCAAATTCAAATCATACATTCAACAAACATGGTTACAGTATGGCTGGTATTTATACAGTAGTCAAAATGGCAACTGAAGGTGATGTGGCAGGAAGTGACGTCATCACGGAGGGACTGGAAGTGACATTATTCAGGCTGGACGGCAGTGACATCATCACAGAGGGACCGGAAGTGACATCATTCAGGTGAGACGGAAGTGACGTCATCAATAAGTGAACTATGTTGTGGAGTCGTTATCCGGGATAGGATTTGTTGATGAGGGTAGTGGATTATTGTTCTTCTTTGGTTCTATAAGATCAGAGAGAGAGGCATTATTACCACAATACAACCCCCCATCAGATGATATCTCGCTCACGTCTGGACTTGTTGACTGCCTCCTAAGCGCACGTGTGAGACAATATATAGTGACAATGCTCGAGGGCGTAGCAGCCACTCAACCTGGCACTGACAGACACAAGAGGCACTCTGATAAAACTCACGCTTTTTATTTTCTTTCTTCTGTACACGCACAGTGCAACAACCACCACAATAAACTCAGTCCTTTCTCTTCTTTTCTCTCTATTGCTGCCTCTACTCCACTCCTCGCAAACTCCGTCCTCTTCCACCCGACTCGGGCTTCCACCCGAGTGAGTCGGCCCCTTTTATAATACGCCCAGATGTGTTCCAGGTGCTCCCTGATGGCTTTCCTAAAGCACTTCCTGGTGTGGTGGAAGTGTTGCAGTCCTTGGCTCTGGGACCATCCAGGTGCCACCTGGCAGTGGCGACGGTCCACCACAGGGTTCAGCTTTCAATCGCTGTGGCCCCCATGCAATCCAGGGCAGCTGCCCCCTTGAGGCCCGGGGAAGAAACTGTCCCAAAAATACTCTCTCCTCCGGTTCTTCCACAATCTGGGCATCCTAGCTGGTAAGGATTCCAGCCACCCGCCACACTGCTCCACCCCTACCTAAGCCTTGCCAGGTGTGGCATTCTGCCCTGCAAGGGCTGTTCTTCTGTCAGGAGGGGAGCTGCTTTCCAGGCCATGGTTCCATCCTGTAAAAGATAAACACAAGGAGGATGGGGAGGTGCTGCACCGACACCCTCTCCAGGCATCTATGGAGACGCTGCAGGAAGAAGGTTTCCAGGATGGAACCGTGGCCTGGAAAGCAGCTCCCCTCCCGACAGAAGAACAGCAAGGTTTCAAACAGCAGGTTGAAATTCTTAAAAAATCAATTTTGGTTTTAAAGATTGTCTTTAGAGTGCCACATAGAAATAAACATACAGTTACCTAAAAATGTTCTTCAATTGTTTTATAAAAGTAGTTCTTTATCAATATAGTTTCCCCCAAGCTTTAAACAACAGTCAGCTTGTATTCGAGGGAACAAAAAAAAAGGGGGGGTCTAAAACAGGGGCCTTTAAAGGACAAATGGGTGCACAGTGGCCAAATTTGAGTCTATGTGTTCAGTTTTAGTTCAATGCCACCACTCAGTTTCATGTGCTCCTGCTATGAGGCTCCATCCCTGTCTTTCCCAACCTTTGTTCCCCCATTCTGTGTAGGGCCACAATTTAATGGTGGTACTTCAGCTGATTTCAAGTCCTGCAGGGGGTAATCCAAGAAAAAAGTGAAGTGCCCCAGCCTAGAGATAGTACACAGCATTTTATCACATATTATTTGTCAATAGTCTGGTAAAGTTAAACATTTGCTTTGATTAATACAGTATGTCTGATATTACACACAGTCATGTAGTGTGACTGCTATTAGCAGTAACCAAAATCATGTCCTTCTTTGCAGCCTTTGATTTATATTAGTGGGGGGCTTTGACCAGGTTTTGGGGGACCTTAACTTAAAAATGTATCAGAAACCCTAGTCTAGGCTATCGAAACAGCTTCCACAGAGAAGGGTCTGTGCCTTCCATTAGCTGGTCTATTAATGAACATTGCCTCCCGGCTCGGTTGTCTCTTAAGTAGCAGATTGAACGGAGGGGGTGGGACCTCTAGAGCCAGGACAGAAGAGATGTGAAAGGTCCTGCGCAGCATCCATTCTAGGATGAAAGAGCAAAAGAAGGCTAATGACAATGTTACCTCCTTATCAGTCCCCCTTTTCTTATCTAAACACAGGCTGCAAAACTCTGCAGGCTTTTGTCTAGCACCATATTTACTGGTGTGATGTATTTCATATGTACAGTTTATACAAAGTTAAAGGAGTAATTAGTTTAGAAAGAGAAACTCCTGTGTTGTTTAACATTTTGTAAGGAAAACATCACTTAAAGTTATAAAGAAAAACAAAGCTGTCACAAGAGAATGTGCCTGTACTTTTACTTTATTTGAATTTGTCTGAATGTTAACGACTGTGATTAATCTAAATTAATGTTTTCTATTCTCTTTCTCTTGTCAGGCTCCAGTGGTTAGCCCTTTTACCGTGCTATGCGACCTCAACAAGAAGGGAGATATTGGTGTCTAATATGATGAACTCAGTATTAATCATTCATTATACAGTATTTCAGCAAAATCAAGAACACTAGCCAACACTGTTGTGCATTGTAGAATACCCAGGAAAGAGCTGAGCAGTTAATCATACAGCGTCATTCATTTACTAGAACTGCTTTTCCATTACAGAATCGGGTGGAGACCATCCCTAGTACCAATGAACTCAAAGCAAGAGCAGGGTTGTGAAACCACTTCATCATAAACTCATACACATTTAAGAATAACATAATCACTCTCCATACTCAAAAGTTCTCAGAGTTTATTTTGAACAATAAAATAAGATTTTTCTTAAAACCCTCTATCATACACCTTAAATTACCTTAAGAGACTTCATAAGAACAGTTTTGACAAGAACGGGATATTCAGCATTAGATTAGTCATCAATCCATCATCTCCAAACGTTTGTTAAATATCACTAAATGGAAATTAGAAGATCCTGAAGCATTACTCACTGCCAAAGTACTTAATAAGCTATTCATTATTCAGAATCTGTTCCACTGAATGTCTTCATAAGTTTTTATACTTTAATCAGGTCACCTCTTATTCCTCATTTGCTTAATGAATATGGTTCAGCCCCTTTAATCTTTCCTCTTATCTTGTACCTCCTAGTCCTGTTGCTCTTTTCTGGACTTTCTAGAACAGCTATGTCTTCTTTGTAATATGGAGACCAAAAAAGTAAAGGTAAAAAGTACTGCACAGTTTATTATGTTGTAGATTTAATTTTAAATGGATATATTTGCCATCTTTGCCCATCAACTACACTCAATAACCCACAGGGAAAAAGTAAAAATGTGTATTTAGAAAGACTGCCAAATGTATAAAATATCAACAACTAAAATCTCATTTAAATCTCAAGTATTCAGACCCTTTGCTGTGGCACTCCAAATTAAAGTCTGGTTCATCCTGTTTCTTTAATTGTCTTTGAGATGTGTCTAGAACTTGGCAAAAATAATTGGTTGGACATTATTTAGAAAGGCACACACCTGTACAGAAAGTCCCACAATTTACACTGCATGTCAGGACAAAAACCAAGCAACAAAAGTCCAAGGAACTCTCTGCAGACCAACACGATAAAATTGTGATGAAGCATAGATCAGGCCAATGGTATAAAACCATTTCTAAAGCCTTGTGTGTTCTCAGGAGCACAGTGGTCTCAATAATTGTGAGATATAAGAAGTCCGGTACTAAAACAACACTTCCTAGATTTAGCGGTCTGTCCAAACTGAGTAACCAGGAATAAAGAGCCTTGGTCAGGAAGGTGAACAAGAACACAATGTCCCCTCTGATAGAGTTTCAGATGTTCACTGCTGAGATGGGAGAACATGTCGAAAGAACAAGGATCTTACAGTGACTAGATGGATGCCACTCTTAAATAAAAGGCATGTCATAGCCCACTTGTAGTTTGCCGAATGGCATTTAAAGGACTCTAGGCTGATGAGACAAAAATGAACTCTTTGTTGAGAACTCCAGACCTTACATCTAAAGAGGGCTAGGCACTGCTTATCACCTACATGATACCATCCCTATGGTGAAGCAAGGTGGTGACAGCATCGCCAGTGGCAGGGAAAGAGTGACTGGTCAGAATTGAAGAATGGATAAATGCAGACAATAAAAAATGCAACCTTCTTTAGAATACATGCAACCTCAGACTGGGGTGACCCAAACATACAGCCAAGACGATGATGGAGTGGCTTTGGGACAAGTCTCTGACTGTAGGTGAGTGGTGAATTCAAAGAGCAGAATTAAACGTCATAGACCATCTATGGAGAGACTTGAAGATGACAGTTTGCAGACACAGCCAATCCAATCCTAAAGCAACTTAAGAGGATCTGCTATTTAGAATGGGATAAACTGCCCAAATCCAGGTGTGCAAAACTCCCCAAGAAGACTCAAAGCTGTAAATACTGCCAAAGGGGCTTCTAGAAAGTACCGAATTACAGGTCTGAAAACTTATATGAATAAAAGATTTCAGTTTTTGATTTTTAATAAATGTGCCAATCTTCCTGAAAATGTGTTTTCATTTTGTCAGTATGGATATCGAGTGTAGATTAATGGGCAAAAAATGGCAAATGTGCCTATTTAAAATTAAATCTATAACAGAGCAATTTACACAGGAAGCGATGGGGTCTGCACCCTTTCTGAAGCCACTGGAGGTAGGATAAGCATAACCTCCTTTGATTTGTACTTTACATATCTGACCACTAGTGTAGCGCAGAGGGGCCTCAGACCCAAAGGATACCCTCATCATGCCTCCACAAATATATTTAATTTTTGCAAAAAGAAAAAATATATGTTTTGTATTTTTATGCTAAACAGAACAGTGAAAAAGTGGTGAGGCAAAGTTGAATGTAAGAAAATTTGCATAAGTTAGCTAGTAGAGAACAAATGGATCTATCTTGATAAGAAAAGAAAATAACTAAGCACTGCCCAAATCAAGCAACTGGCACCACAAGCCATTGCCAAACTTTACATCTATACTTAAAGCATCAATGGAAGAGGGAGCTGGCAAAAAGCTGCCAGTTCCATGAGCAAAGCAGATTACTGTACAAATCAAACATAGCAGGAAATGTGACAGAAATTGGCTTCTTCTGCTTGTCCTTCTTGCCATGCTGTTCCCATTGCAGACAACCACGAGCTTATTTATAATGATGGGCTGAGCAACCTGACAACCCCAGACCCAGGTAGAAATAAGGATATACAGCATTTGAATACAAATAAGTAAGTAATAACATTAATTATTATTTGTTTATGCCACAGCAGTTTTTCTCTGAACTGCAATAAAATGGAACAAAGCAGGTTTAATTTAGACAACAAACATTTGTGTCAGTTTCTGACTTTAGCATAGAGGAACAATAGTTTGAAATGCAGTAGAACACCCAAGCAGCATTTCTCTAGGGGCCGAAGGAAAACAAAATGTTAAATGGAGGAAATTGTTGGTGTGATTTGTTAGAAAGGTATGAATAACAAAAAATGTCATAGCATAAAAACCCTTCAAAAAGTATTTGCACTTCCACACCAGCCACATCTCCCCCACCAGTCCTGTTTCCTGTCCTTTGGGCCGCTTGTTTCTATGTACAGAATCCAAGGGCTCAAACCAACATCTCGTATAACGCTGTGCGTAGAACTCGCACTATAACATGGCGTATGCACAAAAGTAGTTGGGGCGTTACATAAAGCGTGTGCACGAGCGTTACTTTTCACGCTGATCGTGATTTATGTAATGGAAGAACGTGGAATTTGGAGTACACACAGATTCCTGCATCTGGATTTTTCTGTGCGTAAGCACATTTCGGCTTTTGTATGAGGGGCCAAACAGGCCATAAATCATATATTTCTGTGTGTAATCTATTGGTTTACGTGTGAACACTATTGGTTTATGAATATTTACTATCGTATGCATACTTAATTGCTTTGCGTGCGTACAATACTGGTTTCATTCATATGAACTATATTGGTTTGTGTCCATATTGTAGCGTCTTCCCAGACGTAATGACGATCCGAGACGGTCACTTGGTTAGTCCTTTCTTTAATAAATAAAAAAACGGTTGCTGTTGGCCGCAACCACGCCGAACAGGCAGAACTTAAAAAAACAATCTCACAGCGAGAGCGACATGACCGAACTTCTCTCCTGTCTCCACCCTCCTCTGTACAACCCAGCGCTCCCGCCCTCCTCCTCGGCTCCACCCCCCCATCCCTCCGGAACCTCCTTTACCTTCCACTCTATTACATGAGAAATAACAGGGACAACAGAATAAATAACTGAGGGATGCAAATCACAGAACACAAACTGCAAAACAGAACTCTACAATAAAGAACAGAACGCTACACTGCTCCCTCCCCACTAAGACCCTCGTCCCGAGGGTCCCACAAAAAGTCCCTGAGGTGCCCGGGGGGTCTTCTCAGTCTCCGAGGCCTGCGGGGTGTGAACGCAGGTGGCTGTGCCTGTGGTCCCGCAGCAGGAGGGTGCAGCGCAGGGGGGGAAGTCAAAGGGTCAGCAGATGGAATAGCAGCTGGGAAGGGGGTGGTGGCCACCCGTCCCTTTGAGAGGGCATGGGCGCCTAGGGCTCTGTTGAGGCTGACCAGTGCCCCTGTAGGGTGCCAACCTGTCCCTGTGGAGGGCCACCCGCCTTCCCCTAGGAGGGAGCTGAACTCTATAAACCACCTCTCCCAGTCTTTCAAGCACTCTACAAGGGCCCACCCAGTGGCAGTCCAACTTAGGACAGAGACCCTTCTTTTTTCGGGCTATAGACCCAGACCAGATCCCCGGCCTGGAAGTCATGACCTTTAGCCCGCATGTCATAACACCTCTTCTGTCTTATGCCTGCTTTTTGTAGCTGGTCACGGGCAAAGGCATGAGCTGAATCCATTCTGTGCTGGAGCTTGCTAGCATATTCCGGCCCTGGCGGAACAGCGGGCACGTCAGGGGGTCTCCCAAAGGTCATCTCCGGTGGTGTGCGCAGTTCTCGTCCCAACATGAGCAGGGCTGGTGTGCATAGGGTGGAGTCCTGTACCGCAGACCTGTAGGCCAATAAGACGAGGGGAAGGTGAGTGTCCCAGTCCCGCTGGTGCTCTGCCGTGAGGATGGCTAACTGTTTCACCAGGGTTCGATTGAAGCGTTCAACCAAGCCGCCGCTCTGGGGTGCAATGGTGTGGTCCGGTCTTCCGCATGCCCAGGCGTGCGCACATGGCTGAAAACACAGCCGACTCAAAGTTCCTTCCCTGGTCACTGTGGATGGTCTCTGCGGCTCCAAACCTTGCAAACATGCCCTCCACCAGGGCATCAGCCACGGTCTCTGCCTCCTGGTCTGGAATGGCATACGCCTCTGGCCACTTGGTAAAGTAGTCCATTGCAACAAGGATATAACGGTTCCCCTTATCTGTACAGGGGAACGGGCCCACTATGTCCACCGCGACTCTCTCCATCGGGGCTCCCACTGCCATCTGCTGAAGTTCGCATGGGACTGATGAGGGGGACCCTTGTGCGCTGTGCAGAGGTCACAGCGACGGCAGAAGTCTTCCACGTCCCTCCTGACCTGACCCCAGTAAAACCCTTGCCTGATGCGACGGAGAGTCTTTGCCACCCCAAAGTGACCAGTCCCTGTGGCACCATGGCATGCCTGGAGGATATAGTCCCTCAGGGACCGGGGAACCACCACCTGCCACCTCTCCTCTCCAGTGGCCGGCTCCTTCCAGGCCCTCTGCAGTACCCCGTTCTCTACCCTAAGGGCATCAAATTTCTCAAATAGTCCTTTGGAGGCAGGAGAACACCCTGCCACCTCCTCCCACTGTGGTTTGCGGCCTGCCTCCACCCAGCGTAGCACCGGCTGTAGATCAGCGTCTAGCCCTTGTTGAGCTCTCCACTCTGTTTGGTCCAACATTTGAGTCAATCTGCAAACCGGTCCACCCCTCACATGTAGCATCTTGCTCCTCCTCCCCCTTGATCTCGGCCTCCCTGGCCTCTCTCTTCTCACAGTACTTGCAGCCCGCATGCACACAAGGGCGTCGGGACATGGCGTCAGCATTAGTGTGCCGGGTTCCCGCCCTGTGCTCCACTGTGAAGGAATACGATGCCAGCTCCTCAAGCCAGCGGGCTATCTGGCCCTCTGGTTCTTTAAAGGACATCAGCCACTGTAGGGCAGAGTGGTCGGAACGGACGGTGAAAGGGAGGCCGCACAGGTAGTACCTGAAATGTCCTATGGCCTTAACAACTGCAAGGAGCTCCCTGCGGGTCACGCAATAGCGCCGCTCAGCTTTGTTGAAAGTCCTGCTAAAATAGGCCACTACTTTTTCCCCTTCCTCCCCTACTTGGCTCAGCACCGCCCCCATCCCAACACCACTGGCATCCGTGTCAAGGATGAACGGCCGACTGGGGTCGGGGGGGGTGAGGATCGGAGCGTTTGTCAGTGCCATCTTCAAGGAGCTGAAGGCCGGCTCGCACTCTGGTGTCCACACAAAGTCACAGCCCTTTCCTGCAGGCGGAACAGGGGGGCAGCTATACAGGAGAACCCCCTGACGAACCGCCTGTAATAGGAGGCCAGCCCAAAGGAAGCTCTTCAAGTCCTTGATGCTGGTAGGCGTCGACCAGTCCCTTACCGATCGGACCTTGTCCTCCAAAGTGCTGATTCCCTCACCCCCGATCCTGTGTCCCAAAAATTCCAGTTCCTTCCTCATGAAGCAGCACTTTTCTGGGTGCAGCTTCAGTCCTGCTGCTGCTATCCTCTGTAGGACTCTCCTCAGCGAACCCAGTGCCGCCTCGAAGGAGCCCCCATGCACAAGAATATCGTCCAAATAAACCAAGCATTCTTGGCGGGGAATGGCATCCAGGACCCTTTCCATTAGCCGCTCAAATGTGGCTGGGGCGTTACAAAGGCCAAAGCTGAGGACCTTGAACTGCCACAACCCCCGCCCGGTGCAGAAAGCGGTCTTCGGACGGGCCTCTGGGCTGAGTGGGACCTGCCAATAACCGCTGCGTAGGTCTAATGAGGAGAACCACGATGACCACGACACCAGATCCAAGGACTCATCTATGCGGGGTAGCGGGTACGAGTCTTTTTTAGTCACACTGTTCAGAGGCCTGTAGTCTACGCAGAACCTCATTTTCTGACTCTTCTTTTTGTGGACCATCACAACCCCCGAAGCCCACGGGCTATTGGACGGCTCAATGATCCCTGTGTTGAGCATTTCCTCAATCGCCGTGTCAGCGGCCTCCTGATGTGCCAGGGGGAGGCGGCGGGGTGTGTCTTGATCGGCCGCGCGTCCCCTGTGTCGATCTCATGGTGGACCAGGTGTGTCAGGCCGGTCTCTTCTGAGAGTGCGAAGATGTCCTTGAATTCCCACAACCCCTGCCACAGCTGCTCTTGTTGCTCGGGTTGCAGGCCATCACAGCTGCCTCCAGATCTCTTTCACCGCCGTCAACCTGTCAGCCTCCCCCGACACCGGCTGTTGGACCAAGGACTGTGGCTGTACATCTCCCCTGGTGTGGATGACAGGGTGCACGGGACAGGCGGGTCCACCTGCAGGGGTAAGTCCTCCATCTGATGGGTCCCTGCTGCTTTCGATGCCGCTGGAGGTGAGCTTTGGGACTGCGCAGGTCGGACCATCTGCACCATGGGACCCCCCGGGAACTGTAGTGTGTTTTTCCCCAAGTCCAGTACACACCGAGCTGCCCTTAGAAAGTCTAGGCCTAATATGCACTCATCCTGTACAGCTGCAACCCACACCTTAAAGTCCACTACTAGGCCACCTACCCGGATGTTCACCAGCCCCCGCCCCAGCATGGGAGTTAACTCCCCCGTCACAGTTCGAAGCTCGGATGTGGCTTCCAACTGCGTCCCTGCTAGAACCATGTCGGGTCTGAGGAGCATGGCAGTGGAGCCCATATCTATTAGAGCTACACAGAGTGCCCCCTTCAGGGTGATAGGGACATGGCAGAAGTCCCCAACATGAGTCCAGCCGACGACCCTGATCCATTCCGCGCCGTCGTCTGCTTCTGGGGAAAGCTGAGCCATACTTTCCCGGCTTTGCAAGTGGGCTCTACCCCACGGACCCACGAGTGGGACGGATGAGTAGGGGTCTGCGCCGTCCCTTCTACGCAGACCCTGGGCCGTTTCCCTGTCGGTCAGCACGCTTTGGGCACGTGCGCTGATGTGGCCGCCCTGGCCGCACACCCAGCAGACAAGATCTCCGCGGCGAGGTCGGCCGCTCTGCGGGGGCTGGAGTGACACAGCTCGAATCATCTCTGTCAGCTCGCTGACCCACCCGCCTCTCTGGTCCTTGAATTTGCTACCCACGGCCCTGGCAACAGGGCTACAGGTGAAGGCATCAGTCTCAACCGTAGCGCCCACCAGCTCCCTCTCCAGCGCTATCTCTAAAGCGTTCTGCAGCGCGCGAGGGTGGGCCCAGCTGCGTCTGTACCCGCAGATCCCTCGGGGACAGAGCCCGGATAAATTGGTCCCTTGCAAGCTCGCTCTGCACCACGGCTGGCATGTGCGAGTAAGCCCTCCTCGTCAGTGTTTCAATCTCTGCAGCTAAAACGCGGAGCGGCTCCCCTGTCAGTCTCTGTCTATTAGCTAGTTCAGAGCGGAGGACAGCGGGCTGATTAAATTGTCCAAACCGCCGCTGCAAGGCCCCAACTAAGGCCTCATAGTCACCCCGTTCTTCTGGGCTAAGTAACAGCAGACAGCGCGAGGCATCATCCGTGAGGCACAGAGCCAGCTGAAGTGCTTTGATGTCTTCGGACCATCCCGCAGCCTTCGCCAGCAGTTCAAATTGGGCATAAAAGGCCTCCCAGTCAGTCTTACCAGAATATTTTGGCGTTTTCATCTGCGGCTGGACACATAGGGGGCCGCCATTTCTGTTTCCGTTCGGCTTCCCCTCCTTCCTGGTGAGTATTTGCGCGCCAGCGCCGTCCCCCGCCAACCCCGCGCTGAATCCGGCGTCAGCAGCTAGCTTCCTGGCCGTCTGCCTCAGGCGAGCTACGTGCTCCGTATCCCAGAGAGCGTCTATCCTACGTCCCGGATAATCAGCGTTATCACCGTACTCCACCTCCTCCTTGACTTTTGGTCGACGCCTGCGTTGTCCGCTGTCAGCGCCATGCTGCTCACGGTGATAGCAGGGTTAGCTGGAAGCTGCTAGATAGCTCACCCGAAAGCCGAGCACAATCCGCCGGTGTTTACTTCTGACACCAGTGTAGCGTCTTCCCAGACGTAATGACGATCCGAGACGGTCACTTGGTTAGTCCTTTCTTTAATAAATAAAAAAACGGTTGCTGTTGGCCGCAACCACGCCGAACAGGCAGAACTTAAAAAAACAATCTCACAGCGAGAGCGACATGACCGAACTTCTCTCCTGTCTCCACCCTCCTCTGTACAACCCAGCGCTCCCGCCCTCCTCCTCGGCTCCACCCCCCCATCCCTCCGGAACCTCCTTTACCTTCCACTCTATTACATGAGAAATAACAGGGACAACAGAATAAGTAACTGAGGGATGCAAATCACAGAACACAAACTGCAAAACAGAACTCTACAATAAAGAACAGAACGCTACAATATATTATTGGTTTGTGTGTGAACTATATCCGTTTGTATATGCATAGCACTGGTTTGCATATTAACTATATTGATTTGCATGTGTATATCACTGGTTCCAGTACAATTTGTTATTGGTTTGTGAGTGAACTGCATTGGTTTACGCTTGCATGTTATCGGTTTGCGTATGCATTATATTGGCTTGCATTCAGTGACGGTATAACAATGGATTTGCGTATGCACTATATTGGTTTCATGTGGGTAACCTGTCGATTTTGCGCTTGAACTCTATTGGTTGTATGTGTGCACTATGTCGGTTTCGCATATGAAACATATTGGTTATGCGTGCGCACCCTATCGCAACTCTGTGTATGAACTATATCGGTTCTGCGTGTGAACTGTATTGGTTGTTCACGTGATCTTCAGAGGAAATGGGCGGGGCAAGAAACAGGAACTCAAGGGCCGGTAGAGTCATGGAGTGTAAAGACAAGTGGCTAGGAGACGTATCTGCGTTTAAACGGCACTGTATATTTTTTTCCGCACAATACGTCTGCAAAAGGACTTGGTGGCAATTATTACTATTTAACAGAATCTACCCTTGAGTCTGTAATGAACACAAGGCTGAAGTTAAGTAAGTACTCGGCCGTCTTCTTATTTGCTTCCAGGATCATGTTTGCTCGCGCCCAGCCACAGTACTTTTTCACACAACTTTTGAAACCAGTTATTCATTCTGAAGGCAAAATATTCTACATTTACTAACGCCTTTATCAAACATACAACATTTAGATACTACTGGTTAGATTTGCCTCGCGCCGCACAGACTGGTGAAGTGACTTGTTTATGGTCACATAGTGTCATTATCAGGACTTGAACCCACGAACTCAGTTTAAAAGTGCAGTCTTATTAATATAGAAGAAGGTTTGTGAATAAGTAGCTGACTGTAAATTTATACTGGATGTAGCTAGAAGTGAATAAAAAGGCAGCTGAATGCGCACCTAACTTAAAAATAATTACCACCAAGCCCTTTCACAAACATACTGTGAGGTGCAAAAGTATTCAATCCCTATGAAAGTTGTCATAATTCTATGCAAGACAAAATATTTGTACACATATTTATTCATTCCGTATTTTTTCTTATGCTGTAACAAAACATTTCCAAAGTCAAAATAAACTATTTTATGTAGACATTTAATTGAAGAAGAAAATCTCCAAAGTTAGTGTTTACATAAGTGTTTAAAGCTCTGTGCTTTGGAAGCTCCAGGTTTACACCAATGACAAATTAATTACAAAGGTGGCAGACATTTGACAGTCATATTAAACATAATGAGGTGCTCCTTTCTCTCTGGATATAAAAAGCCCCCTTTGTAGGGGCCGCAGTCTTTGCTGGACAGTCACTGAAAAAATGAAGAGAGAGGAGCATTCTGCTGATGTGAGAAATAAAGTTATTGAAATGCACAAGGTAGCAGGAAATAATTAAAAAAATATCAAGAGTCTGATGTCCCATTGCGCACTGCCGGATCCGTCATCAGAAAGTGAAAGGTTCATCACAGAACCCTGACTCTTACTAGAACACGCCGTCCTTCAAGACTGAACATCAGAGTTAGACATCAACTGGAGAGAGAGGAAACTAGAAATCCAACCGTCACTCTCAGATGTTTGCAAAGCTTTTTGGCTGAAACTGGAGTGAAGGTGCAGGGGTCCACAATTTCAAGAGCTCTCCATTAAACAGTCCTCTACAGGAGGGTGGCAAGAAAGAAGCCATTCCTTATGATGGTCCACATAAAAACACATATGGCGTTTTTCCAGTTAAATGTGGGGAGAAGGGTTTATGGTCAAATGAAACCAAAATAGAACTTTTTTCTCAGACTTCAAAGAGGTACAGAATGTGTGGCATAAAACAAACACTGCCCATGCCACAAGAAACACCACACCTACAGTGGAATATGGTGGTGGCAGCATCTTGCTATGGAGATGTTTTTATGTGCTGGGACTGAGAATCTTGTCAGAGTTGAAGGGACAATAGATGGGCGCAAATACCACACAATATTGCAAGTGAATTCGTTCCAGTCTACTATGAATTTAAAGCTTGGGAGAAGATTCATCTTTCAAGATGACAATGACCCTAAGCATTAGACCAAAGTGACACTGGGATGGCTCAAAAACAGACAGGTGAATGTTTCGGAATGGCCAAGTCAAAGCCCTGATCTTAACCCTGTTGAGAATCTGGGGCACTGTTTGAAAACTGCTGTTCAGAGATACCATCCCACCAACATAGAGGGTACCTAGAAATCATGCCAAGAAGAATAGGAAAGAATCACGCCTGAGCACTGTGCAGAACTGGGGCATATTTACATACCCCAAAAGAATGAAGGCTGTTACTGCAGCAAAAAGGTTCTTGACAAAGTATGAATGTGTTGGGCTTGAATACTTAGGCAATCACTTTGGAGTTTTTCTTTAGTTATTTGGCATTTGATAACGTTTTGTTACAACACAAGAGTTCACATTAAAAATACCAAATGGATAAATATGTGGACAAATCTTTTGTTATGTAGAAAATTAGGATGACTTTTAAAGGGATTGAATACTTTTGCACATCACTGTATGTTTGTGAAAGGGCTTGGTGGTTATGCTTTTTACTAGTATTTTCCCTTAATTCTGAAATGATCACAGGGCTGAAGTTAGGTACGCATTCGGCTGGCATTTTATTCACTCCCAGCTACTCCCAGTATAAGCTTGCAGTCAGCTACTTATTCACACAGCTTTTGCAAAGCAGCTTCTTATTCTATTATAACAGCAAGGTAAAATAATTCTACAGCGTGTACATTAATTGGCATCATTACAGACTGATCCATTATTTGAAAAAATAAATATTCCACATTTTGGTCCTGCACGGGTCAAAATTGTTAAACTCTAATTTAACAAAGGAATCTGTCCTGGACAAGTTTATATATGCCAATGTCACAAAACTATGAAAATTAAGGTGGCCCAACATCATTTAACACTTTACAGTGCCCATTAAATATCACAGTAAATCCCATTTATCTGATCTTGAAGTGGGAATACATTGTCAGTTTCACCCTGATACTCGCACTGGGCAGAGCAAAACTCCGCTGTATCTTAAAAAAACGCATTTGCCTTTTCACAAAACTGCGAAAGGTAAGGTGGCCCAATATGATGTAACTGACCCATGCAGGTTTTAAATGTTAAATGTTTAGCTTTTCAAAGAATGGACACGTTTAGTCAATCAATATACACGTTATAGATGTGCAAGCATTGGGGTTAGGGCTTTGCACTTTCAACCCTTTGTTCGTGGGTTCAAGTACTGAGACTGACACTGTGTGACCCTGAGCAAGTCACGTCACCTGTCTGTGCAGTGTGGGGTCACCGGGCATAATAAATCTAACTAGTAGTAACTAAATGTTATGTCGCATAAAGACGTCAATCATAAATGTTGAATATTTTGCCTTTAGAATAAGTAACAATTCTGCAAATACTGTGTGAACAAGTACGGGTTGCAAGCAATCATGTAGATGGGACCGAATACGAAGACGGCCGAATACATACCTAACTTCAGCCTTGTGTTCATTACAGACTCAAGGGTAGATTCTGTTAAATAGTAATAATTACCACCAAGTCCTTTCGCAAACGTATGGTGCTGAAAAAATATACAGTATAGTGCCATTTAAACGCAGATGCGTCTCCTAGACACTTCTCTTTACACTCCATGACTCTACCGGCCCTTGAGTTCCTGTTTCTTGCCCCGCCCATTTCCTCTGAAGATCACGTGAACAACCAATACAGTTCACACGCAGAACCGATATACAGTAGTTCATACACAGAGTTGCGATAGGGTGCGCACGCATAACCAATATGTTTCATACGCGAAACAGACATAGTGCACACATACAACCAATAGAGTTCAAGCGCAAAATCGACAGGTTACCCACATGAAACCAGTATAAGACGTGCATGAAACCAATATAGTGCAAACGCAAATCCATTGTTATACCGTCACAGAACGCAAGCCAATATAATTCATACGCAAACCGATAACATGCAAGCGTAAACCAATGCAGTACACTCACAAACCAATAACAAACTTACTGGAACCAGTGATATACACATGCAAATCAGTATAGTTCATATGCAAACCAGTGACATACACGTACAAACGGATATATGGACACAAACCATTACAGTTCATATGAATGAAACCAGTATTGTACGCAGGCAAACCAATTAAGTATGCACGCAAACCGATAGTAAATATTCATAAACCAATAGTGTTCACACGTAAACCAATAGATTACACACAGAAATATATGATTTATGGCCTGTTTGGCCCCTCATACAAAGCCGAAATGTGCTTACGCACAGAAAAATCCAGATGCAGGAATCTGTGCGTACTCCAACTTCCACGTTCTTCCGCTACATAAATCCCGATCAGCGTGAAAAGTAACGCTCGTGCACACGCTTTATGTAACGCCCCAACTCCTCCCAGAATTACGCCTCTTTGAATATGCAAATCAATATAAATCGCCCTTAAGCTCAGCCTTCTGTGAAAAGACAATGGGAAAAGCACGGGGGAAAATATAAGAATTTCAGCGAATACCAAGTGGAGGCAAAGGAAAAACATACAATTTGTTCAAATAAACCGTGGTATAATCAACAAAATGAAGTTGATCGAGTGATATAGCGTGTTGGAGAAACATGAAAGCTCACGTTCACAAAATCGCACAGTGCCAGAAATAAAAAAGAAGTCACATATCAAAGTCGCCGTGAAAAGGACAGTTGTCTGAATGTCATATGAAAGCTTATTAGGGTACAGAGAAAAAAAAGGCACACAGTGGGGAAAAAGCACAAAATGTCAACTTCAATCTCGACATTTCCACTTTAATCACGTAGTTTATTTTGTCATTAAAGTAGAACATTATAAACTTCATCTTAAAATTGTTTAATTAACCAGTTTCTCAAATCACATCGTAATTAAAGTATAGCACGTTAAATGCTTTGTTTTGTATGTGATCTTCTATGTGCTCTATGTGTGTGAATCACTACTTGCTTCTTAAACCGGCTCTCTTCCTCCAACTGGACACAGAGTCCATTACATTCGTGATATTACAGCTCTCTGAATAACTAAAATACTGAGATGTATACGTGATATCATTTTTATGGTGCTAGGAGTTAAAGCACGTTATTAAACATGGGTTTCACTTCGATGAAATAATTTATTGCAGCAGTACTCAGGGGCGGCTCTAGGCTTGTGGTGGCACTGGGCAGAGGAAGAATCGGTGGCTCCTTCGCCCGCCAATGTCAGTAAGGTAGCTTATGCACGGTGGATGTCCACGTCCGTTGCAGACACTGCATAACCGCCTCGTGCTCATGACATAAGCATTTAACTTTTGCCGAAATTTGTTGCTGCGTTTTTAGTTGTATTGTTAATTTTTCTTTCTGTGTTATATTCAATATATATTGGCTTAGTGGCCACTGCAGTCCTTGCTTTTCTTTCCCCAAGTAACCGATCGCCACACAATCAGCTCTGTAATAGAAGTTAAGCCATCTGTAAGCCTAGCGCCGATTCTTCAAAACGTTTAAAGAACATTGAAATATCTTCGTAGTACTTGTTTAATTATTCTATCCTTCATGACACTCCCAGTGAAGAATATAGATTATTTAAATGAAGTTAAAGTTTTATCTGTATAATTTAATAAACATATTTTGCTGTATTTCACCTTAAAAATGATATCGTCATCATATGTAAATACGCGCTTTATAAAGTGGCTCAGGTTGTGAGATATTATAACTATAGTGCAAGTTTACAGTGGGGTGACTGTACTTATAAGTACAAACCGTTCTACAAGGAGTAATTGATTGAGTGCATTTAAAGTTCTTGGGATGAAACTGTTTTGAACCGCGAGGTCCGTACAGGAAAGGCTTTAAAACGTTTTGCAGTGGCTGAGGTAGCGTGTCCTTAAAGCTGTATACCAATAATTCTCTTTCCGATCAGCTGCTGCTGTGATTCACACTCAGATACAGTGATAATAAATACTCAGAGTGGTGCAGTGAGAGAAATATGTAAAAAGATGATCCGCTGTGTCAACTCCTAACGGGAGGAGCTGAAAGAAGAAGTGAGAGTAACAACGCTAAAGCAGTTATGGCATTTGGAATACTATGGCTATTCCCTGGACCATTATATTGTTACAAGTTAATTACAATCAGATGCGTTACACTAATAAACAATATGCGGTTAGTTTCAGTGTATTTATAAAGCCGCGTCAATAAAATAAGGAGTAACCACACAGGAACAGTACCATTGCTTTGACGCTGGGTGCCGCCAGTCTGCAAAACCGAACGGAGAACTTGCGTACGATAAGGTATGAGGTACCGTGGAAAAGTGCGTGGCTTTACGCCAAATGTAGGTTTTATACATCGCGATTTGAACGTGGAAAAGTTCTTACGCAACATTTCTGTGCGTACGCACCGTTTACACATGAGGCCCCTGGTTTTTTGTTTCCTGATTTTCTTCCTTGCCATCACAAACTGGAATTTTCACATGCCTTGCAGTGAAATTATGTAAAGTAGCGCAGCAACTAGCATCTTTATTCATTTTGTGTGGTTCACATTCAGGATAGACATATTTGATCTGAGCAGTCAAAAAACAAAACAGACACGAGACAAAAATCAAGATAGAGAAAGTCAGGACTGAGCCACATTTAGCTACTGTGCTGAGCCTCAAAACACTCAACGCTTCTTCAGACAAAAGCTTTTTTATGCCAATGACAGCATCCAAAAACATAAAATATTTGAAAATACTGAATATGGGAATGTTAAATCACGGCTCTATTGTAAATGCTTTTATTCATGAAGGGGCCCCTGGCCTCCGTACTTGTTCGGGACCCACGAATCCTGCATTATACCACTAGATCCAGCCATATAAATTAACATCCAATGAATCTTCTTAACTGCTTCTGTACACTGTCTAGTTGTGACAGTCACTTGTAAGTTATTCTCACTAGGCGCTCTTTAGAGCTTCAAAGCTTTTATCATATACTAGCAGAATACCCGCGCTTCGCAGCGGAGAAGTAGTGTGTTAAAGAAGGTACGAAAAGAAAAGGAAAAATTTTAAAAATAACGTAACATGATTGTTAATGTAATTGTTTTGTCATTGATATGAGTGTTGTTCTCATATCTATCTATCTATCTATCTATCTATCTATCTATCTATCTATCTATCTATCTATCTATATATATATCTCTATCTATCTATATATATATATATATCTATCTATCTATCTATATCTATATATATATATATATATATATTGGCAGCGGAGAAGTAGTGTGTTAAAGAAGGAAAGAGAAAGAAAAGGAAACATTTTGAAAATAACGTAACATGATTGTCAAAGTAATTGTTTTGTGTATTTGGCGGCAGCGTCACAAAGTTTTTTCATCTAGCTGCATCAGAAAATGTACCACACGCCTGACACGCCTCCTTTTTACCGTTTCTCACAGCTTGGATTGCTGCTGTCATATACACACACACACACACACACACACATACATATATATATATACATATATATACACATACATATCTTCATATCTATATACATATCTACATATACACTTATATATATACATACCTATCTACATCATATATACACACACATACATACACACACACAAATTATATATATGTGTGTATGTATGTATGTGTGTGTGTGTATATATATATATATATATATATATATATATATATATATATATATATATATATATATATATATATATATAATATATATATATATATATATACAGTGGTGTGAAAACTATTTGCCCCTTCCTGATTTCTTATTCTTTTGCATGTTTGTCACACAAATTGTTTCTGATCATCAAACACATTTAACCATTAGTCAAATATAACATAAGTAAACACAAAATGCAGTTTTTAAATGATGGTTTTTATTATTTAGGAGAAAAAAAATTCAAACCTACATGGCCCTGTGTGAAAAAGTAATTGCCCCCTGAACCTAATAACTGGTTGGGCCACCCTTAGCAGCAATAACTGCAATCAAGTGTTTGCGATAACTTGCAGTGAGTCTTTTACAGTGCTCTGGAGGAATTTTGGCCCACTCATCTTGGCAGAATTGTTGTAATTCAGCTTTATTTGAGGGTTTTCTAGCATGAACCACCTTTTTAAGGTCATGCCATAGCATCTCAATTGGATTCAGGTCAGGACTTTGACTAGGCCACTCCAAAGTCTTCATTTTGTTTTTCTTCAGCCATTCAGAGGTGGATTTGCTGGTGTGTTTTGGGTCATTGTCCTGTTGCAGCACTCAAGATCGCTTCAGCTTGAGTTGACGAACAGATGGCCGGACATTCTCCTTCAGGATTTTTTGGTAGACAGTAGAATTCATGGTTCCATCTATCACAGCAAGCTTTCCAGGTCCTGAAGCAGCAAAACAATCCCAGACCATCACACTACCACCACCATATTTTATTGTTGGTATGATGTTCTTTTTCTGAAATGCTGTGTTCCTTTTACGCCAGATGTAACAGGACATTTGCCTTCCAAAAAGTTCAACTTTTGTCTCATCAGTCCACAAGGTATTTTCCCAAAAGTCTTGGCAATCATTGAGATGTTTCTTAGCAAAATTGAAACAAGCCCTAATGTTCTTTTGCTTAACAGTGGTTTCGCCTTGGAAATCTGCCATGCAGGCCGTTTTTGCCCAGTCTCTTTCTTATGGTGGAGTCGTGAACACTGACCTTAATTAAGGCAAGTGAGGCCTGCAGTTCTTTAGACGTTGTCCTGGGGTCTTTGTGACCTCTCGGATGAGTCGTCTCTGCGCTCTTGGGGTAATTTTGGTCAGCCGGCCACTCCTGGGAAGGTTCACCACTGTTCCATGTTTTTGCCATTTGTGGATAATGGCTCTCACTGTGGTTTGCTGGAGTCCCAAAACTTTTAGAAATGGCTTTATAACCTTTACCAGACTGATAGATCTCAATTACTTCTGTTCTCATTTGTGCCTGAATTTCTTTGGATCTTGGCATGATGTCTAGCTTTTGAGGTGCTTTTGGTCTACTTCTCTGAGTCAGGCAGCTCCTACTTAAGTGATTTCTTGATTGAAAAAGGTGTGGCAGTAATCAGGCCTGGGGGTGGCTACGGAAATTGAACTCAGGTGTGATACACCACAGTTAGGTTATTTTTAACAAGGGGCAATTACTTTTTCACACAGGGCCATGTAGGTTTGGATTTTTTCTCCCTAAATAATAAAACCATCATTTAAAAACTGCATTTTGTGTTTACTTGTGTTATATTTGACTAATGGTTAAATGTGTTTGATGATCAGAAACAATTTGTGTGACAAACATGCAAAAGAATAAGAAATCAGGAAGGGGGCAAATAGTTTTTCACACCACTGTATAATGTAGATGGGGTGTGTGTTTGTATATATATATATATACACATACATACATATATATACACATACATACATATATATACACATACATATACTTGTGTGTATGTTTGTATGTGTCTATATGTGTTTGTATAGCTTTGGTCACTGAGTGCAAGGGAAAAATAATAAAATATAGTCTATAAGTTATTAAACAGTAAAACATTAACGTTTTAAGAAGTACAGGTACATTGAGCACTACTGGAGTGGTTATGGTAAACTACATTTTAAAGACGGTGTAACACAACAGGTAAGTAACTAACAGCAGCTAAAATGTATATGGATCATCTCTCAGTAGTAGATCCCTTTTGAAAGGCGCTACACGACGGCTGTGGTATAGAAATTACATTTTCTATTTGAACGTTCAAATTTGTGCCTCTGGTAATGTGCCTTACCGGCATTTAAAGAAAATTAGTTTTGTGTCTTCTGCAGTGTTAAGAGAGAAAGGCTTTGGTTTGGGATAAAAGGAAAAAAAGGTGTAAAGAAAGGAAAGTTGCCTTTTCTTTTATATAGTATAGAGAGATGTGTTTGCTGACGTTATGATCGCCTTTTGGGGACAGTCGCGGTGGGTCTTGTGTAGACTGGTGAGACGTCCCCGCCATTAATCGGCTGTGATGGCACTGTGAGTCCTCCACTCGTCTGCGTGTCTTCATAATCCGAGCTGACAACCTCATAATCGTAAACGCAAAAGAAAGTGCGAATCGCCTTAATATTAGTTTGCCGCGGTGTAGAAAAGGGGTCCCGTGTTTGCACTTGTCTGGGCTATAGCGCAGGGGGAGGATGAAAAAAATTAAAAGTGCTCACTTTGACTTAAGGCGGAAGCGCAGTCAGCGTCTCAAAGGCCGGCACAGCTATGCGTGTGCTGGCTGCTCGACTTTTGCAGGGCAGCAGACTACAGTTTTTGTACACTCGTTCATGATATCAAAAGTCTCAGCGCTCTTTGGAGATCATTCATATATTATATATATATATATAGCAAAATACCCGCCTACGAGCGGAGAAGTAGTGTGTTAAAGAAGTAATAAAAAAGAAAAGGAAACATTTTAATAATAACGTAACATGATTGACATTGTCATGAGTGTTGCTGTCATATATATGCCTGCCTAAATAAGTCACCCTCGCTTTGCTCTTATTTTATTTACCGTTCATTTAATCATGGCTAATGGCGGAAAAATTATAAAATGGAAGGAGGATGGCTTTACCAAAACAATTATTGATGGCGAATCGATTATTCATAAAGCTTGAATTGGTGATCTGTTTTTCTGTGTTAACCTCATATTTTTCATAGTTCTTCTCAAACTAAGGTGGTGCGAGGGTAAAATGAATCGGGATGCTGATCAATGTAATCGTGTACAGTACCAGGAAATCATGCATTGACAAAAGCTCCCTTTGCTTGTAATGCAAAGTGTGATTAAATGCATTATTTTTAAGGCGTTATGGAGCACATGCATCGAAGCTTCTCAGCTGTGCTTGTGCTAAGAAAAGGAAAGATTTTAAAAATAACGTAACACGATTGTCAATGTAACCTTTTGTAAGTAGTGCCTGGAGGATTCAGTGTGTAGAAACTCTAGAGACAGCGTGTGTATTAACTTGTGGATTTTTCTGTGAGTATTTGGTGGCAGTCTGACCAAGTTGCTTCGGAAGACGGCGTTAGCTGCAGAGCTCAGCTCAGAGCCAAATGAGATGAATGGGAGGGGAGATGATGACGTGACTCCCCACCCGCCTTTAACTGTCAATCCCCACAAACACAGTCTCGGAATTTGCATAAGCACACCCCTTCACCTGCAATTTTAACTTAGTTACAAAGTGATCAAAACCCTCGTTTATATCATGCGTCCTCTTGTTAAACTTGTATCCCGCATTCCCGTGGGCATGTGAAACGCCAGCGGTAGCCTGTCTATGAACTTAATTTAAAGTTTAGGTTTACACCTTGCTTTCTTTCCGAGGTAGCAGCAGTCATGAATATGGTAGTATATGTCACTCGCTCGCTTCTTATTGTTTTTCGCTGTCTTCTCAATTATATAATGCATGTTTTCTTAAGCGCTTTTTGGAGGTCTTCCTGGTTTTCTACGCACTGCGTTGACAGTCAGTTCGATTATGTGGGAGGCGTGATGATGTCACACGAAACTCCGCCCCCCCACGTCATTCCAGCTCAACTCCATTACAGTTAATGGAGAAAAATACCTTCCAGTTATGACCATTAGGCGTAGAATTTCGAAATGAAACCTGCCCAACTTTTGTAAGTAAGCTGTAAGGAATGAGCCTGCCAAATTTCAGCCTTCTACCTACACGGGAAGTTGGAGAATTAGTGATCAGTGAGTGAGTGAGTGAGTGAGGGAGGGAGGGCTTTGCCTTTTATTAGTATAGATTTAATTTGAAGATTTTTATTGCTTAAGTGTAAAAGGTTATATTTATTTGCATTCATTTTTTTTCCTGCCAAATATTTAGAAAAAAAGGTCCCACGGTAGTGTTTCTGCCTTTCTGTCAAGTTTGGTATCATCTGCAAACTTAACCAGATTTAGTTGTTTATATTCTTATCTAGATTGTTTATGTATATAAACAGAGATACGACCTGAGAAATGTTCCCTAAAGGATATAAATGTTATGCCTCCTGCACTTGCCACAACTTTAGGATTGTGTCAGCTTTGAGACTTGTGTCAGCACACAAATATACAAATGCTTGGCATGTTTGTGCTGGTGGGTAAATGTGCAGCAACTCAAGTATACGAGAATATGTGTAAAATAATGTCTGGTGTAAAGCAAGCACAGCATTATACAGCCGGAATATCATACCGGCATATCAAATATGGCAGTGGGTGTGCGATGGTTGGGGATGCATTGCTGCCTCAAGACAACTGGCCATCATTACAGGAACTATTTATTCTGGTGTGTATTAGCAAATTCTTAAGGGGAATGTCTTGTCATGCATATGTGAGTTAAAAGTGAAGCTTAGTTGGATCAATGATCCAAAACACAAAAGCCAGCTTATTTTAGAAAGGCTAAAAAGAAGCAAAATTAAAATTTTGAACTGGCCTAGCAAAAGTCCAGTTGAGATGCTATAGCAGGACCTTAACTCTTTCAGGGCTGATGTCGACTTTTGTCAAACAGAGGATATGACGATAGTAATAAACTGCAACTGTGACAAAACCAATCGTTATGTTTTAGTTGGAGTCTTGTTGCTAGAAAAAAAGTTAGCTTCGTTGGTTTTGACCCGAGATTTCCTGCACTCCCATGAGTAGCAAGGCACAAATAACGGCAAAATTGGCCCCGACACTTGGCGAGAGATCCAAGTGGATGTGTAAAGCAGAACACTCCGGGGACGACGTTTTGCCTGTCAGACTCTGATTTGGATGCAAGCGATCAAAGACGATTGTGAGATTCTGGCTTCAGCTGATCAGTCCCCAGCTATTCGTGGTGCTGATCAGGTTCAAGTAGCTGACACGCCTATGGCACTGTTCGCCTAGGAGGACTGCCACTTAACAATGACAAGAGGTAGAACTCAGCTTGCAATGTACTGCGACCGTGACCATTGCTGCTGTGCCAGCCATGCAGAGACAGCCTAGCAGCAAGCCTGCCGCACATTCTTGGCAAACTGGCAGCCACAGCATGCAACAACAGACGTTTTATGTTGATGTCTGTGTGACGCCATTGCTTTTCAGAAAAGTATGTTTTTTGGAAAAAAATATTTAGCCCTCAAAGAGTTAAATGAGTAGCTCATGATCAATACATACAAATGTTTTTGAATCGAAGTAGGTCTTCATGAAAGAGTGGGATAAAAAAATTAAGTCAACACGAAAAACCGATATTGAAATAGGAAGAGTTTGGTTGCAGTTATTAAGAGCAGGGACGGTCATTACTTTTCACATAACTCCAGTTTGTGTTGGAAATATTTGTTTATTTATTAAATGAAAAGAAAGTATTTTTTCACTTAGGTGCACCTTGTGTAATATTAGATTTTGTCTGGAAACCTGAATACATTCTCTGTCAAGAAGTTGAAAAATCAAGAAGGGGCAACTATATTTTTTGTTGCACTTTATAGAGTATGGTATATGGCCGGCTTGTCATTCCGGCCAATACCCCCAGGCCGCCAGATGGAGCCCTCCCTGCAGTATGGAGGTGCCCCGAAGACCAGCAGGGAATCATGGACTATGTAGTTTTTATACACGGCCCTGCTGGATACCACAGGGGCTGCAAGAGGGAGCTGCAGGGAGGACTGAAGAATCATATGTGCCCTATAACCCGTCATAGGAGGAGCGACGATAGAAGTGGCGTACTTCCGGGGTGAAGAAAAGGACTTGTACCTGACCTGGAAGTGATAAAGAATCACATGGACTGGGGATTGGGAACACTTCTGGGTCAGGGTGTATAAAAGGACTGTGGGAGCTCCCAGATGGCAAGCTGAGAAGGGTGGAAGGGTGGCAACGCGTCTGGGAGTG
Organism: Polypterus senegalus; assembly: GCF_016835505.1. Taxonomy (NCBI): domain Eukaryota; kingdom Metazoa; phylum Chordata; class Cladistia; order Polypteriformes; family Polypteridae; genus Polypterus; species Polypterus senegalus. The sequence goes on along the minus strand of NC_053159.1, from coordinate 111,321,446 downwards.
GTGGATTGGTTTATTATTATTATTGTATTGTGATTTATGAGTATAGTGGAGGAGAGGTTGCTTTGTACACTGTGGCATTTAAGTAAAGTCAACTGATGGACTTTTATGTGGTGTCTGACATTTGATCGGAGGGTTCAAGGGAGCGATAGTGCCCCCTATCTGTCACAAGAGTTAAATATTTATATACATTGTTATGGATGAGCATCTGGGGAACTCCCTCCAAACTCTTTTCAGGTACAGTGGCGTGAAAAACTATTTGGCCCCCTTCCTGATTTCTTATTCTTTTGCATGTTTGTCACACAAAATGTTTCTGATCATCAAACACATTTAAAAATTAGTCAAATATAACACAAGTAAACACAAAATGCAGTTTTTAAATGATGGTTTTTATTATTTAGGGAAAAAAAAAATCCAAACCTACATGGCCCTGTGTGAAAAAGTAATTGCCCCCTTGTTAAAAATAACCTAACTGTGGTGTATCACACCTGAGTTCAATTTCCGTAGCCACCCCCAGGCCTGATTACTGCCACACCTGTTTCAATCAAGAAATCACTTAAATAGGAGCTGCCTGACACAGAGAAGTAGACCAAAAGCACCTCAAAAGCTAGACATCATGCCAAGATCCAAAGAATTTCAGGAACAAATGAGAACAGAATTAATTGAGATCTACCAGTCTGGTAAAGGTTATAAAGCCATTTCTAAAGCTTTGGGACTCCAGCGAACCACAGTGAGAGCCATTATCCACAAATGGCAAAAACATGAAACAGTGGTGAACCTTCCCAGGAGTGGCCGGCTGACCAAAATTACCCCAAGAGCGCAGAGACCACTCATCCGAGAGGTCACAAAAGACCCCAGGATAACGTCTAAAGAACTGCAGGCCTCACTTGCCTCAATTAAGGTCAGTGTTCACGACTCCACCATAAGAAAGAGACTGGGCAAAAACGGCCTGCATGGCAGATTTCCAAGACGCAAACCACTGTTAAGCAAAAAGAACATTAGGGCTCGTCTCAATTTTACTAAGAAACATCTCAATGATTGCCAAGACTTTTGGGAAAATACCTTGTGGACTGATGAGACAAAAGCTGAACTTTTTGGAAGGCAAATGTCCGTTACATCTGGCGTAAAAGGAACACAGCATTTCAGAAAAAGAACATCATACCAACAGTAAAATATGGTGGTGGTAGTGTGATGGTGTGGGGTTGTTTTGCTGCTTCAGGACCTGGAAGGCTTGCTGTGATAGATGGAACCATGAATTCTACTGTCTACCAAAAAATCCTGAAGGAGAATGTCCGGCCATCTGTTCGTCAACTCAAGCTGAAGCGATCTTGGGTGCTGCAACAGGACAATGACCCAAAACACACCAGCAAATCCACCTCTGAATGGCTGAAGAAAAACAAAATGAAGACTTTGGAGTGGCCTAGTCAAAGTCCTGACCTGAATCCAATTGAGATGCTATGGCATGACCTTAAAAAGGCGGTTCATGCTAGAAAACCCTCAAATAAAGCTGAATTACAACAATTCTGCAAAGATGAGTGGGCCAAAATTCCTCCAGGGCGCTGTAAAAGACTCATTGCAAGTTATCGCAAACGCTTGATTGCAGTTATTGCTGCTAAGGGTGGCCCAACCAGTTATTAGGTTCAGGGGCAATTACTTTTCACACAGGGCCATGTAGGTTAGGATTTTTTTTCTCCGTAAATAATAAAAACCATCATTTAAAAACTGCATTTTGTGTTTCCTTGTGTTATATTTGACTAATGGTTAAATGTGTTTGATGATCAGAAACATTTTGTGTGACAAACATTCAAAAGAATAAAAAATCAGGAAGGGGGCAAATAGTTTTTCACACCACTGTATGCAATACCTCACCAAGCTGAGAGGGGGCATTGCTGCTGTCTTGCCATTTTCTTCCTCCATAGTGCTGAGAAACTGGCCAGTGAGGGCAACTGAGTATGACCCTTCTAGTCCCTGGGCTTTAAAAGGGTGACCTCCTGGAAGGAGCTGCCACTTGAGCAAGAGTCGACCTGAGCTAAGGAGCTCCATGAATGCTGCAGAACCAGAGCCTGATTAACAGCGGCCACTCACTTCATGTGGCAACTATTTTGTTTTTCATTTTATACTGAATGTAAACAACATCCATTTTTGGTCATTATAAGATACATGTACTCGTTATTCATTTATTTTTGGAAAAGTAAAAGAAAATTGTGTTGCCTTCTCTATTAAGGCCAGACAGGTAATTCTTGTCCACAGACTATTTGAACAAAGGGTGGATCTATTTTACTAGCTTGAATATAAAACGATTGAAAACAAATATGTAAGCACATGACCTTTTCAAATAGGAAAAACATACCTAGTTTAAATAATCCTAGAAAGACTATCATGTATAGCGAGAAGCAATGTCAGGTGTCAGTGACTGAGAATTGTGTGTATTTCAGGCATCTTGGGATTGGTTGGCTCTGTAGACTCTCTCCTTCCCCACAGGTAATTCTCCCGATCCTGGAATCTGCAATACTTCACCTGCCTCAGTGAGCTTCAAGTGGTTACATTTTTTTGGTGTGTTTTTCAAGATAAAAAAATGACATGATCTGACTTTAGTAAAGTAGTGTGCAGGCTGACAACCAAATACAATAAATACAATCCAGAGATCTCTGAAGTAAAGCAAACCTTTTGATATATTTTGAAAAAAAAAGAAAAAAAAACCCAAAATTGGTCTGGACAGAATTTGAATACAAGGAAGATGATGACGAATCATTAAATTCCACAACAAATTTAAAGAAATTGCTGAAGGTTTTGACAGCCCTGAGAACAGTAGCAGGTTCCGCACAGGCCTGCAGCACCTATGCTGTCCCCTTCCATGTGTGGACGCACCAGGTGAGGGACTCGCACAAACACAGCTGGAGGAGGCAGCAGACTGGGAAACTCCGCCAAACTCATACCCTCGGCCAACTTGATGCACAGTAATATAATGCATGATCTGCTGCTATTAATCTAAATGAATGAATCATAAGAGACTCTGGGGAATGAGGTATAAGTCAGGGAGCAGCCTGAGAATTTTCACAAATGGGCACAACGGTTTGTATGTTTCTTTTACAATGTCTTGTGTGGGAGTAGCCCCCTCACTTCTCAAAAAGCGTAATATCATTTACCTAAGAATTTCATCTTATATTGCGCAAATTGGCCAACCGTTTCTGTTTTGTGTACGTGTCAGATGGGGCGCTAAAGATCATCTTTCCTGTTTCTAACAGACGCGTTCCTAAAGAAGAAGTTGTCCTACTGTACATCAGCTTACTGCACCCTGTCTAATGACAGACGCCTGTATGAATAATCTGCCATTATAACAAAATAGCTTAGTCAGCTTTTAACCCTTAGTAGATTGCAGGCAGTTCAATTTTCTTTCACATTTGGAACTTTGAAGTAAGGGAGCGAGCCACGCGTAAGTTAAGAGAAGCAGAGAAAAGAGTGTGTGTAAGTGGCAGTGAAAAAGCAGTGAACAACCAGCGAACGTATGGTGGAAATCTGACTGTTAGCATCTTTCAGGATTGGTAAAAGGTGCAACAGAAATGGTTTTACTGTTTTTCATTTTCTTATTTTATGCTTTCCTGTGTCAAACATGATTTGACCAAACCAGGAAAAAAAATCTCTTTAAGCAGCAGCCATTAGTTTGGATTTGAAAGATCCTTGGATCAAGCTAAGTGTAAAATAATTATTTGCATCCTGATTGGTGTTTTTGTGGTCAAACACTGCACTTGTCTGCTGCTGCTCGTCAGGTGCACCGCCATCTTTTATAACAGCGTTCTTTCTGACATGTCGTGTTGCTGACTAGCCACAGGTGTCATTAACATAAACAGTACAGCAGTAACCATGCAAAACAAGTATTAATAATATTCAGTGCATCACTATGATTTGGGGATTTGCGCATATAACCTGCTTGTGAAATATTATTTGTTCATGTACCATATATATTTTATTATTCAGATGCATCGATCATTTTTAATATGTTTTATACACTAACAGTACCCACTGATACCCCATGATTGGAGCATAAGCTAAATTTTGGAAGAAAACACAGTCTAAGGTGCTTCCTTGTACAAATGGGGAATCTGTGCAAAACTTGGTGGAGAAAGATGACATGGTGAGGATTTAAAAGGGAAGCAGGCTAAGCAGCAAATGGAGCTGGCTGTCTGTGTTTGTGTTCACCCATTCGTCTCATCTGCAGTAAGCCCTGTGGAATATCATTTATACCCTGGATCATGAACCTGTAAGGATGTATGGACTGTCTTGTGCCTGTGCGTCATGTGAGTAGTGTTAGATTGGTCATTGTGTTTAAACTCCCCAAATCTCATCGCCCCTCACCACATCAGGACTACTGGCAGGACTGTTTATTACATTACTTATGAAAAGCTGTTCCCGGGATCATCATTTTACTCTATGCTACTTCTTCCGTTACTGCTGCGTTGGGACCGTGTTAAGGACTTGAGTCGTGAGTATTTATTGTTCGGTGTTTATTATTAGTATTTGTTATTGCCGTAGGGCAGCGGTTCTCAAACTGTGGGGTGCGCCCAGCTGAAGCTGTAAAAGTGGGGCATCGAATAAATGAACAAGACATCAAAATAAATTTTTTACGTTTTTATTTCAAATTTAAATTTGCAAGCATATAATCACAATGAATGCATTATAACTAAAATTAAAATAAAACATTTCTAAGGCATAGATCTAATGACTAACTGACAAGCGGCGCCACTGCTGCTACTTTTATAGTCGCGTAGTTTCAATCCAGAACGTTCGAGATGTATTGGTATCTGTTGCGAACATTCGGGTAACAGTAGATCAGGGGATAATGCGGCGTGACTGCACCACATTGACAGCGTAGCCAATATTGCCAAATTGAGTTAAATAATTTACTACGTATTGGGTTATTTTCATGATACAACTAACAGCAGTACAATATTTGTCGGACGAAAATACATTCATCTTGGGCAGATTGACTTCATCGGTGTCCTCGTTTACAAGTTTTTAAAAATTAAAACATATTTAATAATTTCTTTATAATAATAATAATTTATTCTTTGTTTTTGGGATTAGAATTACTACGAAAAACCACACAAGGCATTTTAACAGTTATTAAAGCCCTTTAAAAAAAATAAATTACAAATATTTCATCGAAGTTAGCCGAACACATGCAAATCTTATGGAAGTACAAATGATAGGATACCGTGACACCGCCGAGTATCATACCTTTGTTAGTTGTATCATGGATTATTCTCATCTGTTTTATGCAGGGGGCACAGCATTATTCCAGGTAAAAAAAGGAGGGGGGCGGGGGTCGCGAAATATGAAAGTTTGAGAACTGCTGCCCTAGGGGAAGGGGTGAGTTACCTGTTTATTAGTTGTTTCCTTTTCATTCAATATATCACATAGTTATTTATTTGATTTGCTGTTAATTAGTGTCTCAGTGTGTGAATGGTGCAAATTGGGCCAAGGCTGGGTGTGTTCCTGGAATTCTCATCAAAATAATAAACAAATCACTGTCCTGTCGAGGGTATGAATCTGAGCAGCACCGGAATTCCACACAGTTCTCCTCTGAACAATCTTGCTTTTTTAAATTGATTTTGCTTTCATTATCTGGGTCTTTATGCAACAGTTTTACAGGGTCAGTGAGTACATATGTCTTTACCTTTGTATCAATCAGATGTTACACACGTTCTGCACCCATCAGCCCCAACATTAAAGCTGATTATCTTGTTACAAGGCCACCTGTCCAGCGGTGGGATACATTAGGTAGCAAGTGAACATTTAGTTCTTGAATGTGATGTATGGGAAGAGGAAAAATGGGCAAGCGTGAGGATCTGAGCACCTTCAACAAGGGCCAAACTGTGATGGCTAGATGACTGGGTCAGAGCATCTCAAAATGGATGGTCTTATGTGGTGTTCCTGGTAACTACCAAAATTTTCTAAGGGCAGACAACTGGTAAAAGGGTGACAGGGCCATGGACAACCAACGGTCATTGATGTGTGTGAGGAATGAAAGCTAGCCCAGCCAGTCTGATCCCACAGAAGGGATACTGTAGAACAAATTGCTGATATAACTTAATGCCAGCCATGAGAGAAAGGTGTTAGAACATACAGTGTATCACGGCCTGCTTCTTATGGGGCTGTGTAGATGCAGACTGGTCAGAGTGCCCATGCTGACCACTGTCCACTGCCATAAAGTGCCTATAATGGACATGTGATTAGCAGAGCTGAACCATGGAGCGATAGAAGAAAGTGGACTGGTCTAAGGAATCACATTTTTTTAGATCATGTGGTCGGCTTGGTGTATATATGTCATTTACCTGGGGATGAGATGGCAGCAAGATGCACTATGGGGAAAAAGGTAAGCCAATGGAGGCAGTGTGATGTTCTAGGCAATGTTCTGCTGGGAAACTTTGGGTTCTGGCATTCATGTGGATGTTAGTCTGACATGTACAACCCTTCATGGCAACAAATGAGCATTTTTGGGATGCGCTGGAAAAACAAGTCTGATCCATGGAGACCCCACATCACACCTTACAGGACTGCTGCTAACATTTTGGTGCCAGTCACCACAGGACACCTTCAGAAGTCTTGTACAATAAGTGCGTCAACAGATCAGAGCCATTTTGGTGGCACGAGAAGTACCTACACAATATTAGGCAGGTGGCTTTAAAGTTGTGACTAATTGTGTGTGTGCTAATTTACATCAATCACATTACATCTCACATCACGCCTCAAAGTGTGTATTCATGTAGAGTGAACTTTATTTAAGCGAATGCATTATACTTGTGCATGCACTGAAGTGAAAGTCAGCACAGAAAAATTCACTTGGATTAAGTCATCTTGGCTGCTTCAAGCAATGAACACAGCTAACAATGAGCAGTCGGTACTAAGCACACCACAACATTTCATTTAGGAAGAAGTAACAACTTTTCCAAAATAACCTCTCAACAACTTCAGATCCATGTTCCCTGTCCTGGGTAATTCTTTGGAATTAGTGGATATCTCTGTGATATATATGGCTAAAGTCAGCATGTATAGTGCGTGCTAGGGGCTTAACTATTGCACATGTACTGTACATTTTCTGAATCCATTTACTCCTTTACAAGGTTGAAGGAACAGAAGCCTTTTCTGGTAGCACTGAATGAAAGGCAGGAGCCAACCCTTAATAGGATAGTGGTCTAACACACACAAAGACACAAACACCTAAGAAGTGACAGTTTTCCTTTACTAGTCAGCCTAACTTGCATTTCTTTGGGACTGCCTAAAGAAAACCCAAGCAAATATCTGGTGGAGCATGTAGACTTCAAATGCAATAGAGAGTGGCTTGGCCAGGTCTCCTGAGAGATGGAACAGCAGAAAAAAACACTGCGCCACCCTATGATCAACAAACCTATTGAATATTTTTATAAATGCTTTTACATGAGTGACTGCCATCTTATTGTTCCAAGAGACCCAGTCAGTCGCTTCCCTCTGTGACTTTTTCAGTTTCACGTTTACTGTCATGGGGGTAAGCTACTTCATAATTCATGCTTTCATGTCACCCACAGAGTGGTAACAGTGTGTGAACACCAGGAGTCACTGTTGCCCCATTAGACCCAACAGAGAGACGTTGACACAGGGTGAAAGCACCAAGAAGGTCTTTTATGTTCTTTCTTCTTGTAATAGTGCCCAAAAGCACCTCCACCACCATAAACAGGCAAGTAACAAATATAACAATACTATATATCACAGAAATCTCTCCTCCACACCTCCCAGCAAGCTCTATCCTACTACCTCCCAACTCCGGCTCGCTTGCTGGGTTCCCATCAGTCCTTTATATAGTCCTTGACCTGGAAGTGCTTCTGTTCTTCCTCCCACGTGACTTAATAGCACTTCCGGGTCAGCAGGAGAATGCAGGTTTTCAATCAGTCCAGAAGTACTTCAAGGCTTCCTTTGTCATAGTCCATTAGTACTTCCTGGCTAGGGTGAGAATTTGTTTTCCCACAAACTTCAAACAGCATTCCTTGGCGGCACCCATGGTACCCAGCAGGTCTGTGCTGCTGAACTCCAAGTCCCATATTGCCCTGCGGGCATCCAGTGCACCGCTACAGTCCAGTGAAGCTGCCATCTGTCGTCTTGGGGTAGGCAGTGTCCTTGATAAGCTGCCTTCCCCCATATTTCCATTACTGGGGTGTCCCGGTTGGGATAAACTTCTAGCCGTCCCTTACAAGTGGTATAATTTAAAACAACAGACCATGAATGTATATATAAAGTACACTAGCATTTCATCTAAGTTGTTCAGTTTTCCTCCTACATGTCCAGAGCCTGTAATTTAAGTTTCTAATCTGGCCATGTGTGGGTTAGTGTGTGTAACAGGGCCTAAGCAAACAGAGTGAACTGAACCTCAGTAATCAAGAGCCTGAACAGCAAGAGGAGTCATTGATTGTCTAAGAGGACTGCCTTTCATTCTCCCTATTAGAACCATAAGAAATCTAACAAACAAGAGGAGACCATTCAGTCCATCAAGCCCATTTGTTGAGCTAATAGCTAAGCTGTCCCAATATCTCATCCAGTTACGTCTAAAAGATTGTTAGGGTTTCTGCCTCAACTACATGTCTCGGTAGTTTGTTCCAGATTCCCACAACTCTTTGCATAAAGAAGTGCTTCCCAGCTTCAGTTTTAAATGCACATCCTCTTAATTTCCACTGATTTCCTCAAGTGCACAATTCACCCTTAATCTGAAAGAATGTTGTCTTTGAGGATTTTAAAGACCGGGATTAGTTCCCCACAGTCTCCTCTCAAGACTAAACAGGTTTAATTGTTCGAGTCAGTTAGAGTAGGACATGTCCTTAAGGCCTAGGATGCACCTGGTTGTTCTCCTCTGCACAGCTGCAAGTGCTGCTATGTCTTTCTAGTAGTGAGGTGACCAGAACTGCACACAATACTCCACATGCGGTCTTACTGGTGCATTACAGAGTCTGGATATAACATCCCTTGACTTAAATTCAGCAGTTTTTATGAAATAACCTAACATTATATTTGCATTTGTCGCTGCCTCTGTTCTTTGCTTAGTTGATGAAATGTTGCATCAACATAAACCCTAAATCCTTTTCAAAAGTTGCTTCCTGGATGACAGAGTCTACTATCTTGTATTAATAATTGATGTATCTTTTGCCCACGTGTAGCACTTTGCACTTTTTTACATAAAACTACATTTTCCCTGCGGTGGGCTGGCACCCTGCCCGGGGTTTGTTTCCTGCATTGCGCCCTGTGTTGGCTGGGATTGACTCCAGCAGACCCCCCGTGACTCTGTAGTTAGGATATAGCGGGTTGGATAATGGATGGATGGATGGATGCCCAGTTCTGGAGCTTGTCTAGGTCTTTCCAAATTGTTTTTGCTGCCTGCTCAGTGTCTGCAATCTTTCCAATTTTAGTTTCATCTGTGAATTTCACAAATTCACTAACTGTATCAGAATCAATGTCATTAATATAAATCAGAAAAAGAAATGCCCAAGGACAGACCCCTGAGGAACTCCACTGATGACTTCACTCTATGTAGAGAAGTCTCCTCTTACCTGTACTCTTTGTCTCCTGCTGGTTAACCAACTAGTCCAGTTTTCTTGGTTGCCTAGAGCTTCTAGCTTCAGAATTAATCTTTGGGGTGGGACTGTACCAAAGCTTTTTTAAAATCTAAGTAAATGTTATAATTGTTAGGACCCAAACCTGAGACCTGGGGGTTTGTGCTGCACAAAATAAACACTTACTATTCATGAGATTGCATCATGATGGAAATTATAGCAAGGTGCAAGTGAAATGATTAGGTTGTACCAGCAGCCATACCTCCCGCACTTCAGATCAGGACATCCACCTGAAGATGAGCATATTTTGGCCTGGCGTGTCACAGAAAATATTCAAAATGGAGAAGGGAATGTTGACAAATGACAACTAAGCTTTCTTAGTCAGTGAGCGCTTTGATTGGGTTCAACACTCCAAAAGGTCTGTTCTTTGATTGCACTCATCCCTCAAAGGGGACCCTGCCTCCTGCTGTTTTTCTTGAAAAGTGGCCAATGCTTTATCAGAGTTCCCACAAAAGTAAGGGAACCTGAAGCCTACAACAATGCTATGAAATCACAAACCAATCAAAACATATATCCCAAATCTGTGTAAACAGCGACAGATTGAGATTTAGCTAAGATACATGCAGCACGTGTTAGAGCCACCAGTTCATTCAGTGGAGGTGATTGATGCTCTCAAACAATGAACCTACAGCATAACCAGAGGATAATGAATGACCTTTGGACAAGCAGTGAGCAGGCCAACTAGGAACAACACTAAGTCAGGACTTTCCAAGGCAACATCTTTAAGGTCAGGTTGAGGAGTCATGCAATGTGAAACCAACAAATTTCAGTCATGAGGTTCACCGTCTTCAGCTGTTGGCAACAGTTTTGCTGGATTTAGTAGGGTGCACCTTTCAGCATGTATGTATGTATGTATAGGGTGATCCAGATCTAATTAGGCAATTTTCATTACGGTATAACTTATTAAGTTTATTACATAGAAAATCACCCAAAAAATCCCGGACCATTGAGAATTGTGCGAACTGACGACATGAAGAATCGTCTTCGCGACGAACTGGAATCGTCCCCGCATAAATCAAAGTCATCCAGACGATCTGGACCTGCATAATTAGATCTGGACCACCCTGTATGTATTTTAAGTGTATTTAACAAAAGCAATTCATACTTAGCTGAGATGCTGTAAAATACCTTGCTACTATTTTAGTCAGCAATGTAGCCACAGAATGTGACAACAAAACTGTCCATTCATTCCCAAACAAATAAGGTAAAAGTGCTGACACTACGCTATTGTTTGCAAATAAAGCAAAAGGGTGGGAGCCGCGGGGATCAGACATTTTGAGAAGTATGTCAATGGCCAATGAGAACAAACAGTGAAAAACCACAAATTTCATGAACAAAGGAGAAAAACAGCTGCTATATTCCGAGAATCCTAATGCTGGGAGGGTCCCTCAAATATTGTTTCAGCAGAGCAAAAGAATCTTGCATAAGTCACAGAGCCATTGAGTTAACAATGCAAAATCCAGCAAAAATAACCAGTAATAACCAGAAGCCGCCATATCTGCTGATTAATAGTTGGTTTGTTGCCGATAAGAAAAATAAATACCTGTACATAAAAGCAACCACTTTGTTTGGAAAAATAAAAATTTGCCATTGAGGATATTAAGATTTACTTGCCAAAATTACTTAAAATGGGTTAAATACAATTTACTTGATAAGTCATTAAGCCTTACTATAAGGAAATCAAGATTTAATGGCTTTACACAATCAGCTTGTTGATTAGGTGGGACACCACACCACATTGTACAAGATCATCACAGAGTTGTAGAAGATTTAAAGGATGTAACTCCCCCCATTAACAGAATGCAGTGTCCTAACTGCTTTACCTTTCTTTATATAGTTCCACTGTGTTAGGGAACCAGTTCAGCATGTCATTGATGTGGACCCCCACGTACCTGTAGGAGTACACCACCTCTACGTCCACACCCTGAACCAAGACAGGACATAAAGACTCTTTGGTGCAACAAAAGTCAATAACCAGTTCCTTGGTTTGGCTGATGTTAAGATGCAGACAACTTCTCCAATGGACTGCTATAATGTCTCTGCCCTTTTTTAAAACACCTCATAAACGCAGAATCATCTGAGAATTTCTGCAAGTGACATGACCTGGTGTTATATTTGTAGTCTGAGGTGTGCAGATTGAAGAGAAAAGGAGATGGGACTGTTCCTTGTGCTGCTCCACTGTTGCACACATCCATATCAGAGTCACAGTCCTTGAGTCTCATAAACTGTGATCTGCCCAACAGATAGTCCATTATCCAGGACACCATAGGCTCATCCACCAGCATATCTCTGAGTTTACACCATAACAGGGATGGCTGGATGGTATCAATAGCACAGGAGAAATCAAAAACCATAATCCTCACAGTGCTGCCAGCTTTGTCTAAGTGAAAATAAGCTTTGTGGAGCAGATAGATAGTTGCATTCATCACTCCAATCTTTGTCCAACAGGCAGACTGCAGTGGATTCAGGTGGTCTACCACAAGAGGACTCGTATAATCCAGGACCAGCCTCTCAAAGGTCTCAATGATGTGAGGGCTACTGGTTTATATCTGATTGATATGGAGGTGCCAGCCATATTTACTTATCTAATCTAATCTAAAACTCTTGAGTAAAGGAATTGAAGTTTGTATGCAGTAAAATACGCAATAAATGACTACATGATAATTCACTAAATGTGCCATGTGTTGCGTGCGATGACAGAAATGCTACATAAAACGATGTTTAATCGATGAAGGATGATTCCAAAAGGTAAAGTTAGAATAAATATTGATCCATTAACAGTTCAATCACATAATTTTTGCTTTCTGAAGATCTACTTTTAGTTTGAATTTAAATATTGTAATTTCCTTTGCAATGGACTTTGTATGCTAGCTGTAGTATTAAATGTATTATGAAAAGTAAGGCTGAACTGGCTGAACTTCTCTGTGGGCGATACTCAGCAGTGTTTATGTGGCTTCCAAACACCCTAAGAGGGTGTCAACCTACTGACTCCACATTGCATGGCGGATGACAGCACGTACTATCAGAGAAGCAATACTATTCATTTTGTAAGTGTATCTTACAAGAAGAGCATCCCTTCTGAACAGACCCATTTTTGTTACGATTGATTTGCTAATGCAGTTTTATTTTATTTGCAGGGTTGATGTTGCTGTTACCGGTGTTCCCAGAAGCAGATGTTTCATCTCGCAGGGCACCCTGGATATCATTGAGAGGAGTCGCAGTGCACGGCTCAATGGCAACTCTGGTCTGTACTGGGAACTGAGAAGGATGGCTGCAAGGACTCTGAGGGTAGATAAGGAGGCGTTTGTTAGAGGAATCTGTGAGCAAGTGACACATCATCTGAGGTCTAGCAACCCTCGTCCTGCTTATAGAGGGATCGAAGCATTACGCACATCTAAATCTGTTCCTCGGAGAGTCACTGTCAGGGCAGCTGATGGAATGGTCCTTACGGATGACACTGCAGTTGTGACCTGCTGGGCTGGCTACTTTGAGCAGTTGTTCAAAGCTGATCCTCCAGCTAGGACGTTGGATATCTCTGGGTCCAGGGTTCTTGAGGCTGATCCTCCAATTAGCTGTGAACCACTCAGTCTCACTGAGATTGCACAGGTGGTGAACCAGCTGAGGGTAGGGAAGGCTACAGGGATCTGTTGTATCCGGGGTGAACTTCTCCAGGCTGGTGGTAAGGCTGTCCTCCTGGCATTGCAAGTAATCTTTGCTTCCATTTGGGAGACTGGCATCATCCCAACTGATTGGAAAACGGGACTTGTCGTCCCTATCTGGAAAGGGAAGGGTGATCGCCTGGACTGCAGCAACTACAGCAGGATAACACTGCTCTCCATGCCAGGTAAGGTCCTTGCTAGGGTCATCCTCAATAGGATCTGTGATCACTTGCTCACCTACTAATGACCAGAACAGTCTGGTTGTATGCCTAAGAAGTCTACCATTGACCGCATCCTGGAACTGAGGGTTCTCATGGACCGCAAACGCGAATATCAGCAGTTTCTTTTCAGCCTTTGCAGAATTTCGTAAAGCGTTCAACTCAGTTGATTGAGCTGCCCTGTGGGACATACTGAGGGTTTGTGGAATCCTTTTGAGATTGCTGGATATCATGTATACTGGTACTGTGACTGCTGTGCAGAGTGCAGGCAGAGCCTCTGTGTTTTTCCCAGTTGATTTTGGGGTGTGTTTTTGTTCCTACTCTATTCAATGCTTGTATGGACTGGGTGTTTGGCAGGGTCATGGGGTCCAGCAGCTGTGGGGCATCTGTTGGTGAAGAAAGATTCACGGTTCTTGACTTTGCTGACGATGCTGTGATGTTCACAGAATCAATGGAGGCTCTGATCGGGGCGCTCGAGAGACTGAGTGAGGAGTCTGAGTGTCTGGGCTTGTGAGTGTCCCAGATAAAAACCAAGATCCAGGCCTTTAATGACTTCTTGGGTACAGCCATCAGCAGTGTGTCTATTTGCGGAGATAGTGTCGACCTTGTCGAGAGGTTTACTTACCTTGGCAGTGACATTCATGTCTCTGGTGACTCTTCCTATGAAGTCAGTAGACAGATTGGGAGAGCATGGGGGGTCGTGAGGTTGGTGGAAAGAGGTGTGTGGCGCTCCCGTTATCTATGCAAAAGGATGAAGGTCCTTGCTCATGGAGTCCCGAATGAGGCACATTACCTGCACTGTGAGGGAGCGTCAGTTACGGCACTACGGCCATGTGGCACGTTTCCCCGAGGGTGATCCAGCTCATAATATCCTCATTGTTAGGGACCCGAGAGCTGGACCAGGCCAAGGGGTCACCCACGTAACACCTGACTGCAGCAGATAGAGGGTCATTTCTGAGGTTGGGACTGGACTGTGCGTCTGCCTGGGGGGTTGCTAACTGGGATCCCGAGTTGTTTTGTCATGTAGTGGGTGCGGAACCACACTGTACCAGTGCATGCTCCCCAACTTGACTTGGTTGACAAGTTTTGATTGCAGTGCATTTCTTAATTCTTACCCCTGCTGGAAAGCCTGGTCTGGCCTCTGAGAAGTGGCACCAGAGATGCTCTACTCCAGCATGTGGTCTTCTCTGGTCATTTTGAAGACATCCGCTTCCATGCTCATGGTAAGGAGATCTCCCGGTTTTTGACAAACTTCTAGTAACACCTGGCTGTCAATTCTGTGCAAGGCCACCGAGACCACCCCTCTTCCTATGCTGGATTTTTTTGATGTTCACCTTCTATTGTCTGCCACACCTGACTGTCTGAATTGTGCGCTCCTGCTGCTTCCTTCATTGCTAAAGTGTTCCATTTTCCAGTATAAAATCCCATATATTCATTTTCTGGACTCGCTTCTTTCAGTAGAGCGTCACTCTGCACCAGATAATGACAGCATGGCTGGGCCTTGTCACTGCAATGGAAGCTGAGCCACACAAACCCACATTCACTCTTACAATTCTGTTCTGCCTACCCAAGTGTTTTTTTTTCTGATGGGGGGAGATTCCAGAGTGTTTGGACAAAAATCTACATGAACTTGAGGTGAAAGTGCAAATTGCACACAGAAGTGTGAGGAACTCTAGGTGAGCTGTGCCACCTACAAAAACAGATTCATCTATCCATTGTCAAGCTCACTCAATCCGGTTCAAAAGTGTGAGCTGTATGGAGAGAGCCCGTCAAAACAGCATTCAACACTGCCTTGGCACAGAGTCCACTCACACACATTCAGTCATACTCAGTTATTATTTCCAAAAGACCACATGCAGAAGCTCAAGTGTAGCCATCTGCTGACAGACTGTTGAATATCCTAAGACAGAGGGCAGGCTCCCGGATGTCACTGGCCACACCCTGTGACAACAATAAAGCCATAAGGCAGGAACAATAAACAACATAAAAAAACATTCTATCATAAAGTCATAAAAAATCAATGTCAGCAAAATTTTATCAGAAAAACAGAGGATCATAACTTACTTCTACCATACAGATTAAAATGAAATACCCTTTTAAGACAGCTACTGTGTAAGCTTCTTAGCATCTGTTAGATGGTGGCTTATCAGCAGCACAAGAATAATAAAGTAGGCAGATGAATGATGTTTAAATCTTTCAGCAGTGAACGCACACCAGAATATTACTCAATGCAGTTTGACGTATGTGACGGATGGACTGGTGCCCCAGTGGCAATGGACTCTGCTCCCTTGCCTAGACAGGCAGCCAGTGTGTAGGATGCACAGAAAGAGAGGTTCAATATTCCCCATCCGTGCTAGGAAGTGGATTTGGAAGGACACCATGGATGGGGAAGTAGCTCAACCAGGATGGCTAGCAGTCCCTTTCCCAGTTTTGAGTCTAAGAATATGGCACATTGGGTGACTGCCTGCTATGGGCAGTGTCACCCGCACACTGAGTGACAGCATCCTGCCTGGTGAGCTCGACAATGGATGCCTGTAGGGCAGCATGGGAGTTATGGTCCATCTTCCTGTCGAGTTCTGTGTAGAGTGCCATGAGGAGCTGCCAGATACTGACTGCACAAGGATCAGTGTGGTCCTGCCTGACCCAGATGTGCTTTCCAGAGGCAACAGACTGAACAGTGGAAGTACTTCTGGGTTGGGTGTTAAAAGAGAGCCTTCCACTTAGTCCAGACAGTCAGAGTCGGGAGAGGAGATGGAAAATACTCGTCTGGGTAGAGTGGAGGATAATGGAAGGAACAGGAAGAGGACTGAAAGAATTGCCATGCTGTATTTTCCAGTGTTGGGGTATCATGAGAAGAAGCCTGCTAAATGTACACGTTATTAAATACAAAAATAACTGGATTTGAACTCTGGGGTTTGGGGCTTGATATATTACTTTCAGTTGGTAAATCATGTAGGAATCTTCTGTGTTAGTGTTCTTAAGATAGAAAAAGGAGCAAGAAATGGAATAGCAAACAAGAAGAAACAACAGAATAGTCAAACAAGCTAGCTAAGGTCTAAAATGGAAGGAGCAAAAATCAGGTATCAATAAAATAAACAAAAATATCAAAAATATTTGTTATAAAACTAGAGCAAAGTGTCCTGGCAAGTTAAAAAAAAATTGTTTTCCTATTTAAAGGAAGTTTGTTTGAGATAATATCTATAAGCTTGGACATTAGGTTTATTGCACAGTCATCTTCATTACAAGTCACGATAATGACAACCTACAACAGACACCAACAGTGTAGCCACACACAATGTGGCAAGAGATGGACAGAATCGCACAAAAGCTAACCCCATAATTCTAAGGAAAAGTAATAAAGAAAGGAGCTTAGGAAGAATATTCATCTTAATAGTGTTAATTCTTCCAGCTAGTGTGAGATGAAGGCTTGACCATCTATGCAAGTCTTGTTTAATTTTTTCCATGCAGACGGCGAAATTTTGTTGATAAAGAGCTTTATGTTTACTTGTGATGTTTACCCCGAGGTATTTAAACTGTTCTGCAATGATAAAAGGTAGGGTATCTAATCTAATATTATATGCTTGAGAATTCACTGGAAAGAGCACACTTTTATTCAGATTAATTCTGAGACCAGAGAGCTTTTGAAATTCTGCGAGTGCTGTTAAGACTGCAGGCACAGGATTTTCTGAGTCCGATATATACAATACCATATCATCTGCATATAATGAGATTTTCTTTTCCAGTCCTTCTCTGCTAATCCCCTTTATCTGATCAGTATTTCGACAATGTATTGCCAGTGGTTCAATGGCAATTGCAAACAGCAGCGGTGACAAGGGGCATCCTTGTCTAGCGCCACGTTCTAGTTTGAAGTAGTCTGAGCAAATGTTGTTGATGCAAACTGAAGCTTCTGGGTTAGTATACAGTAATTGAATCCATGCACAAATGTTCGCGCCAAACCCAAACTTCTCCAATGTAGTAAAAAGGTATTTCCATTCAATCATGTTGAATGTTTTTTCTGCATCCAATGATAATAATATTTCTGGGGTGTTTGATTTAGTTGGTGAGTACAGTGGTGTGAAAAACTATTTGCCCCCTTCCTGATTTCTTATTCTTTTGCATGTTTGTCACACAAAATGTTTCTGATCATCAAACACATTTAACCATTAGTCAAATATAACACAAGTAAACACAAAATGCAGTTTTTAAATGATGGTTTTTATTATTTAGGGAGAAAAAAAATCCAAACCTATATGGCCCTGTGTGAAAAAGTAATTGCCCCCTTGTTAAAAAATAACCTATCTGTGGTGTATCACACCTGAGTTCAATTTCCGTAGCCACCCCAGGCCTGATTACTGCCACACCTGTTTCAATCAAGAAATCACTTAAATAGGAGCTGCCTGACACAGAGAAGTGGACCAAAAGCACCTCAAAAGCTAGACATCATGCCAAGATCCAAAGAAATTCAGGAACAAATGAGAACAGAAGTAATTGAGATCTGTCAGTCTGGTAAAGGTTATAAAGCCATTTCTAAAGCTTTGGGACTCCAGCGAACCACAGTGAGAGCCATTATCCACAAATGGCAAAAACATGGAACAGTGGTGAACCTTCCCAGGAGTGGCCGGACGACCAAAATTACCCCAAGAGTGCAGAGACGACTCATCCGAGAGGTCACAAAAGACCCCAGGACAACGTCTAAAGAACTGCAGGCCTCACTTGCTTTAATTAAGGTCAGTGTTCACGACTCCACCATAAGAAAGAGACTGGGCAAAAACGGCCTGCATGGCAGATTTCCAAGACGCAAACCACTGTTAAGCAAAAAGAACATTAGGGCTCGTCTCAATTTTGCTAAGCAACATCTCAATGATTTTTGGGAAAATACCTTGTGGACTGATGAGACAAAAGTTGAACTTTTTGGAAGGCAAATGTCCCGTTACATCTGGTGTAAAAGGAACACAGCATTTCAGAAAAAGAACATCATACCAACAGTAAAATATGGTGGTGGTAGTGTGATGGTCTGGGGTTGTTTTGCTGCTTCAGGACCTGGAAGGCTTGCTGTGATAGATGGAACCATGAATTCTACTGTCTACCAAAAAATCCTGAAGGAGAATGTCCGGCCATCTGTTCGTCAACTCAAGCTGAAGCGATCTTGGGTGCTGCAACAGGACAATGACCCAAAACACACCAGCAAATCCACCTCTGAATGGCTGAAGAAAAACAAAATGAAGACTTTGGAGTGGCCTAGTCAAAGTCCTGACCTGAATCCAATTGAGATGCTATGGCATGACCTTAAAAAGGCGGTTCATGCTAGAAAACCCTCAAATAAAGCTGAATTACAACAATTCTGCAAAGATGAGTGGGCCAAAATTCCTCCAGAGCGCTGTAAAAGACTCATTGCAAGTTATCGCAAACACTTGATTGCAGTTATTGCTGCTAAGGGTGGCCCAACCAGTTATTAGGTTCAGGGGGCAATTACTTTTTCACACAGGGCCATGTAGGTTTGGATTTATTTTCTGCCTAATTAATAAAAATCATTATATTAAAAACTGCATTTTGTGTTTACTTGTGTTATATTTGACCAATGGTTGAATGTGTTTGATGATCAGAAACATTTTTTGTGACAAACATGCAAAAGAATAAGAAATCAGGAAGGGGGCAAATAGTTTTTCACACTACTGTATATTACATTAAACAGGCGTCGAAGATTTGAATATAAGTGTCGGCCACTAATAAATCCAGTTTGGTCTTGTGATATTACCGAGGGGAGCATTTTCTCCATCCTTCTGGCTATGATTTTAGAGAGTATTTTAACGTTATTCAGAAGTGAAATTGGTCTGTATGATGCACATTGTAATAAGTCTTTATTTTATTTTGGAAAGACAGTGATTAGTGCTTGGCGAAAGGTTTGAGGAAGAGATTGGTTATCTCTGGCTTCTGTAAATGTTGCTAATAGGAGGGGAGCTAGCTGAGCAGTGAATTTCTTGTAAAATTCTGCAGGGTAGCCATCAGGGCCTGCTGCTTTCCCGCCTTGGAGTGACTTTATAGCATCTAGTAATTCTGATAACTCCAGAGGTTTATCAAGTTCCTCCAAACTAAAAGCGTTTATTTGTGGTATCTGTAATGTATTCAGAAATGCATTAGATAGTGTATTGTCTTCTTTAAACTCAGTAGTATATAGGGATTTATAGCAGTCTCTTAAAGTGTGCATTATATTTTTGTGTTCAACGATTTTATCTCCGTTTGTGTTAGTGATTACCAAGATTGCGTTGTGCACTTCTTGCTTGTGAATTTGTGTTTTGTGAGCTAAAAGCTTATTAGCTTTCTCTTCATGTTCATAGTAATGATGTCTGGATTTGTAGATTAGTTGTTCAGTTTCTTTAGTTGTCAAGAGGTTTAATTCTGAATGTACAGCCTGCCTCCTCCTATGTAGAGTCTCGCTTGGTAGTCTGGCGTGTTCTTCATCTATTTTAGTAATTTCGGTTTTTATCTCTGCTATTTTCTTGGCTTTGGATTTATTTCTGTGGGAAAGATATGAGATAATCTGTCTTCTTAAGAAGGCCTTAAGAGTTTCCCAGAGTATTCCTGCAGATATCAAACCTTTTCAAAGTGGGGGCATCAAATGTTTTTCCGTTTAACTGTTCAATGTCCATACTTTCCTCTCTTCCAAACTATTTTACACCTTTTTACTTTCTTTTACATAAAATGTGTTAATGTTACAGTTTTCAGATGGTGTGTTTTCTGGTGTGCTAAAATGATAGAAAAGCAGTCAGTGCCATCCCACCATTCCAGACTGAAGCAACAAGCAGTAAGGCGCACTGTGACCAGAACTGAGCAGGTCACTGGGCGGCGGTGGCTCATTGTGCTTCACTTCATATAAATGGTGTCTGAAAAGTAGCCATCTTCTGCCTTACCTTCCACACACACAACAAGTGATTATGGCAGCAGGAGGGCAGTTCAGGGTGAGACAAACTGTGTAATATCATTAGTCAGAAAATCAGACATAGAGGGTGAGAAATTTAAATAAATAACAAGATCATCTTTATTTTTGTAATGCATTTTATAAAATGTTTTGAGCCCAAATGACAAAATTAACAGGACAATAGACAGAACTGTTTCTGGTGGCCATGTATATCAAAAAGTTACCAAATTAATTGGATATACACACTGATGCAACTTGTTGGCCCATAATGCATTTCTATATACTATATGCATAAATCAGGCACACAAGTAAATGGCAACAAACCGAAAAATCTATAATTAAATAATACATTTGTGTTTGCGAATGACTTTCATGTATATATGTTTGTGTAAATATACACATACATGACACTGTACATATACACACAAATCCACACAAACCAAAGTGGCATTTTATTTTATATATCTGTATAAAACCATTTATTTTTCCAGCCATTTTCTTAACCTGCTTTGTCCAATACAGGATTGTGATGGGACACCAGAAACTCAGAAACCCATCCAAAAATGACCTAAAACAGAGCCGATTTACAGCTGACAAGTAATCAGACTTGCATGTTTCTGGGATGTGGGAGGAAATCAGAGTACCTGAAGAAAAGCCACGTGAACAGGGTAAGACTAGGCGACCTCCTCGCACGCCAGGGATGGGCTGGGCTGGGCTGAGAACAAAGCCATGGGAGATCCCTGAAGCTAACACAGCAGTGCTAACCATCCTGCCACTCGGCTGCCCTCATTTTCAAATATCCCACTAAATGATTATGTCCAGCATAATAAGTGGATGAAGGAAAGTGACGTTGAGTATGTTAGTCTAAATGTGGGCGCAACACAATCTGTATTCGCTGTGGAACTCGCCATCACATTTCATTAAACTGCATAATTAACTGTATGGCTTTATTTACTTATTAATTTTCTGATAGTGGGCATATCAAGCACATAAGCAACGAACAGGGACATTTTAAAAGAGGTCAGCCCCAGCATGTGAATATTTATTTATTTATTTATTTATTTTAAAAGCCACACATTCCCAATAACCAGTAAAAAGTAACGAAAAAAACAATAACCCTTCTATTCTAGAATGAAAATCTCCAAATCTGTGTTTTTCAATACAATTAAATTTGTAAATATTCCTTTGAGAGATCATTGACCTTGACAAAAGATTTTTTCCCCCCAAGCAAACATTTAAAAAACAAAAAAAAACCAAAAAAAACTTAAATATGATACTGTATCTTACAGTCCAAGTGTTCCATGCAATTTCTTTTTTCTGTACAGTTGAGCAGATCAGTAGTAAATATCAAAGCTATACATTCCCACAAGGCCGGTGACCCTAGAGGATGAATTAGAGGAATTCAGCAGAAGAGAACAAGAGCAGTTTGCAGTCATTTACTGTAATGGAGGAAAAAATGCAATCAGACAGCAAGATTAATTACACAGAAACGCTCAATTCATCCAAAGTCTTTTTCTCTGTGATCCACAAAGCTGACCGTTTATATCGAGGTGGCTAATTACGGCATTTTCAGAAGATAGCAAAACTATACTTGGCTTCACATACTGACGGAGATTTGTTTGTAATTACACAAACAGTTTTGTTTTTTTAATCAGGTTGGAAATGCCTGAAAGTCTGTAATCCAGCTGCAGGAGATTATTTGTGAGCATTCCACCTTTTTACATTATACAGCATTTCTTATTTAAAAAAAAAAATTCAAGAAGGATTTCAATGAGTTTTTATAACTGGCTCTTACTTCGTTTACTGGGATGCTTTTATTAGCCTACATCTCTCAATTTCTTCAATATGTATAATAAATACTTCATAAATTCCTAATTGCCACATGTAAATGTAGAGGCACAATCTGAATTAGGAGATGTCACTCACCAGAAGCTGCATATGTGCACAAGCCAATCAGTGAAACGATTTACTGTTGATTTTGACACAAAGTGCATGTGGCGTTCAGGAATTAACACGACTGAATCTCTCGATCTGAAAAACATCATCTACTCTGAGAAAAGCCAGGGAGTACGCCACGCTGAGAATGGCTGAACTGGCAGCAGTCATCACAGCATTTGGAGAAACTTTGATGCCAGACTATGACTAGTGCTCACCTAGACATTTATGAAATTAAAGAAAAAAATGTTTCACTTTCTTGTATACTTTATATACAAAATTGCTGATATTTTGTTTAATATATACAGAACTTTCATTTTCTAAAATGCTTCCTGTATTTTATAGTCAACTTGTACTAACTGCCCACATGCCGGCCAATCAGCTATTATAAAGATATTAAAGAATGAATATTTTTCTTGTTTCCCCTAAACTAGCAAATGGTAAAGACCAATATGATCATTTTATTTGAAAAAAAAAAAAAATCTTAATTTATATTGCCTTCCTATCTATCCAATGTAATAAATAATATATCCATATAATCCAATTTAAGGTGTGAGTGGTTGGGGCCTGTCAGAAACTGTCAGGACCATTCAACCTTGCCCAGGAAAAGACTGAATATTTGCATTACTGGTAACAATCTGTAGAGAAAAGCCAAGCAAGTGACACCTTTTATTGGCTAACTAAAAAGATTACAATATGCAAGCAAATATACATCTTGCCTGAAGAACTTGCCTTGAAAGCTTGCATACTGTAATCTTTTTAGTTAGCCAACAAAAGGTGTCACTTGCTTGGCTTTTCTCTACATTCATAATGGCTAACACGGTACAACACCCTAGTCGTAAAGATCTGTAAACTCTTTAAGATCTGTAAAAACCGTTCTTTAAAAAGTAGCCAATTTACAAAACTCAGGAAATGAGGAGGAGGGCAAAGCTGTATTTCCCTCTTGGGACAACACCATTGAAATGGCCTGGCTTGACGCATGAAATCTGATTCAGCTTGCGTGTGGGTGAATCTAATTGGCTGTTTTTTTTTACAAACATTAAGTCTTGGAATGTTAATGAAAGTAGAGAATAAAAGATCTGAGCCGAAGCGATGACAACGATTACAACTCGTTATAACATTCAATTGTCCAAACATTGGAATGGCAAGACATGACTAAAAAACAGTTAAACAGCTCCAATTAACATAACATTCGAACTCTTATCACTTTAAAAATAGCATTCCCATTCAAAAATGGAAACCTTTAAAAGCATTTAATAATTTTCCCTTTGACCATCTTTATCATGTAAAAATATGCATCCGTTTAATGTTTTCAGGCAAAAAAAAAAAAAATGATAAAATTTGTTTTACTATATAAAAGTTTAAGTTTTATGTTTCACTGATCCTGAAACCGGAACGGATTTTTGTGGAATTATGCTGGCATCATGTGGCTGAAAGAGGTACTGCATTGTGTAAGCAAAGCAAAGCGAACAAAAAGAAACAGCAGACTTCATGGTGAAATGTATCCTTCTGTAACAACAATCTGAGTTCTTGGATTTACCCAAACCAGGCACGTCTGTCTGCAATGTTTAAATAAAAATAATAATTTTTGTAACTTCTGATGCTTAATGAAATAAAACCTGTAGATCTTTGGGATGTGTTAGGGAGCCGGAGGACCTGTAGAAGGACTCACCAGACAGTCACCAGGCTGGGGACCTGAGCGGAGGACTCGCCCGCTCCTAGATGGCACTCATAACTAGTAAGGTTACCAGTTTACAGTCACTCTATTCTCCTTAGATTACATTTTAAAACCTCTATGTATGTTTCTGCTCAAGGTTTTGGACCAAAATTTTTTTGAGTTTATATTATCCTGAAGACCAAAATGAGGCTGTCAACAGAAATGATTCTCCATTATTAGTGACTTTTGCCTAGGACGTGCATGCAAACAAATCAGCATCTTTGGCCGTATGGTTGAACAATAATTAACGCTCACCATGTCTACTGCTTGTGCATTGCCTGCTCTCCTGAAACGCCAAGTCAGGCAATCGACATGCAAGCTACAGCTGCCATTCTGAACCAAAATGAAACAAAAACCTTCTTCCAAAGCTGGGTTTTTACATTCCTTTTGGTGATGTGCTTCTCATCTTGAGTTTACTGGGACAAACTGATATTAACGGAGAGGCACAACGTCACCAAAGTGTCATGCCTTGTGGAATCTGAAAGCACCAAAAACAAATAAAAAAAAAAAAAAGGCCACAATCTTTTTAGGCAACCACGTGAAAAGAAAGTGCTCTGTTGACTGTGGTCCATTAACAATGAATACAAATGGTAGCATGGCAACAGGCTTGTGCATGTTCAGCCCTTTATAAAGTTCCCTTTAATAATAACATCCTTTTACAGGTCAAAGTGTATTAAACAATAAAATGTCAGGATCAAGTTTTAACCATTGGCATACATAGGTCACAGCAGGAATGGCAAACATTGTCTGGAAAAAACTTAGGAAGGACACAGATTCCAAAACTGAAGCCAGACCATCTTGCAAGAGATCACTGGAGGGTTAATAAGCTTCTTTTTGTTGTTTTTTTTTTTTTTATCCCCCCCGCAATGCCACATTTAAGTAAGCAGGTATTCCCACAGCTCCCCATAATATATTTCACTTCGTTTTCTTCAAAAAGATTTTGAACAAACTTGCAACTGGAACACAAAGAGAGGCAAGAAGACGAGTTTTCAGTCCCCCGCCAGCAGCCGAGGGAACCAAACCAAAGCAGAGCGAGCCACACTGAAGGCAGACATGATTTTTTAGGCAGATTTCTATCTAACTCATTACGGCCTCTTTCCCTGTCCTGTAATCTCCCATCTGAAATTTCTGTGCTCCATGATGTTGGCCCAAAAAAAATGGATTTTCTGTTAGTGAGTCTGTCTCCCAATGCACAGCCTCTCGCTCTCGGCCCTCACTCTTGTCTACACTCTGGTCCAGTTATTGCACTAATATGTACAGAAAAAAAAGCTACAAGTCATCAGTAAATTGTGCAGTCCGTCTGTTATCCATCGATGCATGATCTAATGCATGCAGGTCTTGCTGGCTGTTACGGGTGGTCGATCAAGCAAGACGTCAGCTTTATTATCAAGTAATGGTTCACATGGTCAGAACTTCAGCTGCCTCCTCCGGATGTACTTCTTATCTTCTTCTTCTACACAGAAAGAAACACAGAATAAAAAGGAGCAGTGAACAGACACGGTCAAAAGAAATGCAGTGTGCATCCGTGGGAAAAGCAACACACCCCAGGCCTCATTAAATGGGCATGCACTGAAGACAGAAGAAACATAATCAGTATCATCATTACAACCGCTTGAGAAAGTAGGAGCTGAATGGGAAAGCATGTCTGTGGCAAAGTCAGCCCTTTAAAACTGAGAATGAGATGTGTAAGAAATGGCCCGTCTCACCAGTATGGCAGATGGGGCATTTGCAGATTGGCCGGATGGGGAGCAGGTGATGAAGCAGTTTAGCTCTATAATGGCTACCAGATTCTGAGAAGCTGTGGCATACTGTTCTATTATTTCGAATTCACTACTTAGTTATTAGTGCTTTAGGCTAATTCCCAGTTCTAAAATGGCTCCATATGATTGTGGATGTGTGCATGAAGGGGTCCTGTAATGGTTTGGATTCTGCCTTATGCTTGATGTGTGAATGATGGCTCATCAGACCACTACACAGAGGTACACTAGATGATGCATTTTTGTGCATTGGCCTTGGACACAAGAAGTTTCCAAAAGCTGCCCTACCATACATTCCTGCTTTGGAGAACTTATGACAAACAGTTTGTGCTGAGAATTGGGCGCAGAGCAGCTGGTTCAGCTAGCCAGTGTAGTAGCCATCCATCACTGTTGGTGAGCTTTCATTTATTTGTCCATGTTTGGCATGCACTGTCCTTTATGAGACAGTTCTCCATGATACACCAAATACAGTTATTTTGTAGTTTTATGACCAATTTAGCATCTTGTTAGTTGCTTCATGTTCCTTTGAAAAATCATAAATCATCAGACGTTCTTTACACAGTTGCTGCTACACCCTCTTAACGGGCAATCAACCTAATATGAATTACCTTTGTCATTGTCTAACCTGCTTAAACCAGAACAGGATCGTGGGGGTTCGAGATGGAGCCTTTCCAGCCAGCATAGGGTGTAAGGCAGGAATAAAAGCCACTCCATCTTATAGTGAACACACACACACACACACACACACACACCAGGGCCAACTTAGCATCCCCAGTTCACCTAAACTGGATGTCTTTGGACAGTGGGAGGAAATAAGAGTACCTAAAGGAAACCACCACAGACACGAGAAAGGACATGCAAACTCCACACAGGCAGGGCTAAGGACACGAACCCTGGTCTCCTTACTGCAAAGCAGCAGCACTACCATTGCACCACTGTGCCATCCATACCTTTGTGATTGTGATTTAGTTATTTCAAAGTTTAACTCTTTTCCAATATGTTCTTTGCATTATTTTGTCCATGCCTATGTCTATTTATTACTTACTTAATTTACTTATTCATTTTCTAGACACATTCATTCAACCTTGGCAGCAAGGTAGGCAGTGTCGTGAAGTTGCTAATAAACAGAGCCTTTATGCCAGAGGCTGACTCTGACCCAACATTTGAACCTACCAAGCCATTTATCAACGCCATGATCCAATTGCTTATAGATATAGATATTAGGGCTGGGAATCGATTAAAAAAATTAATCACATAAATATATGGAATTAATTGCGAGTAATTGCATTTAACATTAAAAAATGTAATTAGAAAATTAATACAAAATCACAAAGTGAATACAAACTAAATCATAAATTAATTTGAATTTTAAAATATTAATAGCATAGGTTAAACTTAAACAATAACCTTAAACCTAAACTTTTAACAAAATACTACTTGAGGAAGTACAACCAGAATTTGGATGCCTTTCTAAAAGGCAAATTCAAAAGAAGGCAATAAGAAAACCAGGCCAATGTATTAATTATAAAATTGGAATAGTAAATGAGACAAAGAGGTATCAAAAATGAAATGATCCAAACGACTGTTCACTTTGAATGCACTGCTGAAGACTGATTTAATTGTCCTGTCCCTTTGGACAGTTTAGCACATGTATAGAGTTAATGCTTTTGTGGTTGGTAGAATCGTAGTGTGCCTTGGGATTTTTTGGGTTACAAAGTGTGCCACCACAGAAAAAGAATTGCAAAACACTGCTCTACTTACACCATAGATCTCCGTAGCTGCTGTCTTCCTTTACAAACTGACACTGTGCATTACTTGGGTGGTTATGTTGTGTTCTTTGCAAAAATTAGCAAAGATACTGCAAACTGGAATAATGGGTATGGATAATCATTACACATGCATTTCGTAGAATTTTCCCATTATATTAATGGTACTCAGTACTGTAAGTTACCTGGAAGACCAGTGAGTTAGATATAGAAATACTAGAGACATATTTCAGTTTTAGTGCTACTGAAAGATAACTTATTTAGCACTTAACATAAACATGAAATAGAAAAAAGAGCATAATTTTTACCTTCACATCTTTTCTGTAGCATTGCCCTGCGCCTATGTCAGTATGTATAACTCAAGAAAATGAAAACCAGAGGTACGTATGGACATGTTGCGTATTGTTGTCAAATGTGTAATACAAAATGTTAAACCTTTAAATGAAAAGTATATTTCAGAAACTTTTTAAAGGTTAATATAAATACGGTACTGGATGTGTATGTAATTCTTTAGGTACACACTTTGCTTATATGCACTACTGTTTCGTAATGTTAAAAAAAAAAAAAATATGACACTGCCACTTTGACCAAAGCACTGCTTGAGGCATTTGCCTCTTTGCCAGCCCTGGAAGCGCTGAAATTTTAATGCATTAAACAGACCACATTAATCGCAAAAATGAACACATTAATGTTGCCAGGCCTAATTTTTATACATGTATATAAACATCTCTACTATTTATCTGTTTTTGTCAAGTTTCTTGACATGGTGCTCATTTAAAGGCATCATAAAAATAAAAGTTTTATGTTTGTATCATTTGTGTGTATATATATATATATATATAAATATAAATATTGTTGGAGATGAATGGGGATGGCGACCCAGCCGGGATGCCCAGTTGGACCGGAAGAGGGCTTACATCTTCCTCAGACCATGTAGGGGCAACCGCCCTGGTACCTATGGGGACCACAGGTACAGAGCTTTGAAGCTCAACCCTGTAGGGGCCCGTGGTCACCGCCAGGAGGTGCCCCTATGCCTTTAGAGCCCTGGACCTCAGCACTTCCGCCACACCCGGAAGTGCTGGGGTGAAAAGCAGCAGAAACACCTGGGGCCTCATGTATAAACGGTGCGTACACACAGAAATGTTTCGTAAGAACTTTTCCACGTTCAAATCGCGATGTGTAAAACCTACACTTGGCGTAAAGCCACGCACTTTTCCACGGTACCTCATGCCTTGTCGTACGCAAGTTCTCCGCTTCGGTTTTGCAGACTGGCGGCACCCAGCGCCAAAGCAATGCTACTGTTCCTGTGTGATTACTCATTATTTTCATGACGCGGCTTTATAAATACACAGAAACTAACCGCATATTGTTTATTAGTGTAATGCATCTGATTGTAATTAACTTGTAAGAATATAATGGTCCAGGGAACAGCCATAGTATTTCAAATACCATAACTGCTTTAGTGTTGTTACTCTCTTCTTCTTCTTCTTCTTCTTCTTCTTCTTCTTCTTCTTCTTCTTCTTCTTCTTCTTCTTCTTCTTCTTCTTCTTCTTCTTCTTCTTCTTCTTCTTCTTCTTCTTCTTCTTCTTCTTCTTCTTCTTCTTCTTCTTCTTCTTCTTCTTCTTCTTCTTCTTCTTCTTCTTCTTCTTCTTCTTCTTCTTCTTCTTCTTCTGTTAGGAGTTGCCACAGCGGATCATCTTTTTTCTTATTTCTCTCACTGCACCACTCGGAGTATTTATAACACTGTATCTGAGTGTGAATCACAGCAGCAGCTGATTGGAAAGAGAATTATCGGTATACGGCATTAAGCACACGCTGTCTCAGCCACTGTAAAACGTTTTAAAGCCTTTCCTGTACGGACCTCGCGGTTCAGAAACAGTTTAATCCCAAGAACTTTCAACACACTCAATCAATTGCTCCTTGTAGAACTGTTTGTACTTATAAATACAATCACCCCACTGTAAACTTGCACTATAGTAATAATATCGCACAACCTGAGCCACTTTATAAAGCGCGTATTTACATATGATGACGATATCATTTTTAAGGTGAAATGCAGCAAAATATGTTTGTTAAATTATACAGATAAAACCTTAACTTCATTTAAATAATCTATATTCTTCACTGGGAGTGTCGTTAAGGATGGAATAATTAAACATGTACTACGAAGATATTTCAATGTTCTTTAAACGTTTTGAAGAATTGGCGCTAAGCTTACAGATGGCTTAACGTCTATTACAGAGCTGATTGTATGGCAATCGGTTACTTGGGGAAAGAAAAGCACTGACTGCAGTGACGGCTACGCCAATATATATTGAATATAAAACAGAAAGAGAAAATAACAACACAGCAAAAAACGCAGCGTCAATTTTTGGTTCAAAAGTTAAATGATTGTGTCATGAGCACAAGGCGGCTATGCAGTGTCTACAACGGACGTGGCCATCCACCGTGCATGACACTGGTGGGTGAAGGAGCCACCGATTCTTCCTCTGCCCAGTGCCACCACAAGCCTAGAGCCGCCCCTGAGTACTGCTGCAATAAATTATTTCATCGAAGTGAAACACATGTTTAATAACGTGCTTTAACTCCTATTATCATAAAAATGATATCACGTATACATCTCAGTATTTTAGTTATTCAGAGAGAGCTGTAATATCACGAATGTAATGGATTCTGTGTCCAGTCAGAGGAAGAGAGCCGGTTTAAGAAGCAAGTAGTAATTCACACACATAGAGCACATAGAAGATCAAATACAAAACAAAGCATTTAACGTGCTACTTTAATTACGATGTGATTTGAGAAACTGGTTAATTAAATATTTTTAAAATGAAGTTTATGATGTTCTACTTTAATGACAAAATAAACTACGTGATTAAAGTGGAAATGTCGAGATTGAAGTTGACATTTCGTGCTTTTTCCCCACCGTGTGCCTTTTTTTCTCTGTACCCTAATAAGCTTTCATATGACACTCAGACAGTGGGCTACAACTGTCCTTTTCACAGCGACTTTGATATGTGACTTCTTTTTTATTTCCGGCACTGTGCGGCTTTGTGAAAGTGAGCTTTCATGTTTCTCCAACACGCTATGTCACTCGATCAACTTTATTTTGTTGATTATACCACGGTTTATTTGAACAAATAGTATGTTTTTCCTTTGCCTCCACTTGGTATTCGCTGAAATTCTTATATTTTCCCCGTGCTTTTCCCATTGTCTTTTCACAGAAGGCTGAGCTTAAGGGCGATTTATATTGATTTGCATATTCAAAGAGGCGTAATTCTGGGAGGAGTTGGGGCGTTACATAATGCGCGTGCACGAGCGTTAGTTTTCACGCTGATCGGGATTTATGTAGCAGAAGAACGTGGAAGTTGGAGTACGCACAGATTCCTGCATCTGGATTTTTCTGTGCGTAAGCACATTTCGGCTTTTGTGCTTACGCCATGTTATAGTGCGAATTCTACGCACGGCGTTATACATGAGGCTTATACTTCCGGGGATGTAGCCGGCACTGCCACCACACTGGGGCATGTCGGTGGAAGATTGCCGGGAAACACCTGGAGCACATCCGGGTGATTATAAGACGGGCCGCCTCCCTCCATACAATGGCTCAGGTGGAAGAGGACTGAAGAAGAGAAAGGCATTGTTGAGGGCCTGGACTGAGGGTGATTTGTGCTGCGGCACTGGGTTGTGTGTGTCACTGATCTGTACATAGTGTATAGTAAGCGTGTTGTGGTGCTTAAAAACATGTATGCCTGTCTGTGTCTGGGCTGCACCCACTATATATATATCTATACTAATAAAAGGCAAAGCCCTCACTGACTCACTCACTCACTGACTCATCACTAATTTTCCAACTTCCCGTGTAGGTAGAAGGCTGAAATTTGGCAGGCTCATTCCTTACAGCTTACTTACAAAAGTTGGGCAGGTTTCATTTAGAAATTCTACGCGTAATGGTCATAACTGGAACCTATTTTTTCGTCCATATACTATAATAGACTTCTGCTCGATGCCCGTGGGAAGTGGAGTTACGCCTCCCACGTAATTTAGTGCCTGCCCATATAAGGCCGTCCGTCAGCGGCAATCCAATAGAAACACTGCCGCTAAATATTCACGGGTGAAAGACTGTGCTTATGCAGAGGAAGATGAGATGGTCAGGGTG
Organism: Polypterus senegalus; assembly: GCF_016835505.1. Classification (NCBI taxonomy): domain Eukaryota; kingdom Metazoa; phylum Chordata; class Cladistia; order Polypteriformes; family Polypteridae; genus Polypterus; species Polypterus senegalus. The sequence continues at coordinate 111,289,693 of NC_053159.1, read as the reverse complement.
GTGTTTGGCACAAACTCAGCGAAACTGCGAGAGAAACTTTTAAGTGCCGGGTCTTAGCTAACCTTAAATACAGCCGTGGACATCGCACGAGATGGCACCAGCACAGCTGGGAACCTTCGATGCATGTACACCGAGCGGCTCACATGAAATGACGCAGTGCACAGACAAAAAGCAACAGTTCCAAAGAGTGCTGAACAAAAACCGAATTACACAATTGAGAAGGAAGCAAAAAAATATGAAGCGTGTGATACATACAAGCATATTCATAAGTGCAGCTACTGCGGAAACAAAGCACATGGTGGAAAAAGTCAATGTACCGCTAAAGGAAGACAGTGTAAAAAAAACCCGTGCATGCAGTGTGTCACGTCTCAGATAAAGAGGAAGGCAAGCTGTTTATTGATGCAGTAAGAAACGAATCGATGAATGAAACCTGTTATCTTTACAACGATTGACAAACACGGAATGTAACTTGAACACAACACATCCTACAAATACGAACCTGATTGAAAGAAATAATGATAATCAAATCCTTGATGACAGCAACACTCAATAACACTCACAATACAATTACTGTAAATTGACAATCATATTACGTTATTTTTAAAATGTTCCCTTTTCTTTTTCATAACTTCTTTAACACACTACTTCTCCACTGCGAAACGCGGATATTTAGATATATATATATATATATATATATACCCCGATCTACATACTCTCAAATAGACAAGCTACACGCCGTGGCACAATTGTAGAGGCTTCACCTCTAGCGCCGACATCCGAGGTTCGATTCCCGAGAGGGGGTGCACGGAGTATGTACACGCACTTCCCGATTAATTTTACCCTTGCATCCCCTTGGTTTGAGATGTATGAAAAAATATGCGGTTAACGCAGAATCATGTTACGTTATTTTTAAAATGTTTCCTTTTCTTAGCACAAGCACAGCTGAGAAGCTTCGATGCATGTACTTCATAACGCGTAAAAAATAACGCATTTAATCACACTTTCAATTCCAAGCAAAGGGGAACTTTTGTCAATGCATGATTTCCTGGAACATCGATTAGATTGATGCACATATCAGAGCTACAAAAATGTTAGAGTCGGAATAAAACTACCCGAGCGAAGCCTTGATAAAAGCATGGTTTTGTGCACACTGAAAAGCAAGCAAAATTAGATGCATTACAGAAAGCGGACTTTGTGGCTCTTACTGGGGATCATTGGACTTCCGTGACCGTTAGTAATTCTAATTACATCTAATTACAAAATGTTCAATGATCACACTGTTTTAGCCTAATATACAAAATAATTTTGGCTGAGGTTACTCAGAGTTTAAAGGTGAAGCTGGTCAAATTACCTTTTATGTTTCTGCCTTATTTTTTAAGAAGAAAAACTGCACTTTATGTTGAAATTTTTGTTATTATTATTTAAAGACAATACCATTCTGAAAATGTACTTAAAGAACTTAAAATACCACTTTATTTTTAAGTTTGCCCAATTTTAGCCAGGGATGATATTTTTGATTCTGTTTTGAATTGAAATGCAGTTTAAAAGCATTTTTTTTCAGAAATTAAAAGAGCTTGGGTTTACAATATTCATGTCCATGTCTATTATTTGATTCTGTCGCCCACTAAAACCCTTTTAAATAAAAAAAAAACATTTGCGATTTGGGGCAAATTTTCATGTGTGATTACATACAATTAATCAAGATTAATTATTACACAGCCTCTAATTAATTACAGTAGATTCATTTTTTTAGTCGTGTCCCACCCCTAATATATATATGTAGATATATATATATGTAGATTTGTATATATGGATATATATATATATGTGTGTGTATATGTGTGTGTAAACCTGTCTGATAATTTTCTGGTTGGTTAAGCAGCTGAGGTCGTTGTTAATCACTTTCAGCTGTATTGGTGGTCATGGACTTAACGTGGCAACAATTAGAAAACCCTCAAAACAGGACTGGTTTTACATGTGGATGTCATTTCAAGTTTCTCCCTCTTGATCTTTTTTGGCTGGTTTTCCACTCGTGCTAGTTTTGGCTTGAGTAATTATCTCTACTGGCAGTATGAGGCGATTCCTCAACCCTACAGAAGTTGCACAGGTTGTCCAACTTCTCCAGGATGGCACATCCACACGTGCTGCAGCAAGAAGGTTTAATGTGTCTCCCAGCACAATCTCCAGAACATGGAGGAGATTTCAGGAGACTGGCTGTTATTCTCGGAGAGCTGGACAGGGCCGTAGAAGGTCCTCAACCCATCAGCAGGACCGATACCTGCTCCTTTGTGCAAGGCGGAACAGGCTGAGCACTGCTCGTGCCCTACAGAATGACCTCCAGAGGGCCACTAGTGTGAATGTCTCTACCCAAACAATCAGGAACAGACTTCATGAAGATGGCCTGAGGGCCCGGCGTCCTGTAGTGGGCCCTGTGCTCACTGCCCAGCACCGTGGAGCTCGACTGGCATTTGCTCAAGAACACCAGAATTGGCAAGTCCACCACTGGCGCCCTGTACTTTTTACAGACGAGAGCAGGTTCACCCTGAGCAGCTGTGATAGACGTGAAAGAGTCTGGAGAAGACAAGGAGAATGATATGCTGCCTGCAACGTCGTTCAACATGACAGGTTTGGTGGTGGGTCAGTGGGTCTGGGGAGGCATATCCATGGAGGGACGCACAGACATCTACTGAGTAGGAAATGGTGCTCTTACTGCCATAAGGTATCGAGATGAAATCCTTGAACCCATTGTCAGACCCTACGCTGGTGCAGTAGGTCCTGGTTTCCTCCTAATGCACGACAATGCCCGGCCTCATGTGGCAAGAGTATGCAGGCAGTACCTGGAGGATGAAGGAATTGAAACAATTGAATGGCCTTCACGATCCCCTGACTTAAACCCAATAGAACATCTGTGGGACATTATGTTTCGGTCCATTAGGCGCCGCCAGGTTGCTCCTCAGACTGTACAACAGCTCAGGGATGCCCTCATACAGATCTGGGAGGAAATGCCACAAGACACCATCCGTCGTCTCATTAGGAGCATGCCCCGACGTTGTCAAGCATGCATACAAGCTCGTGGGGGCCACACAAGATACTGAAAAACATTTTGAGTAGCAGAAATTAAGTTTTTGAAAAAATGGACTAGCCTGCCACATCTTCATTTCACTCTGATTTTAGGGTGTCTACACAATTGAGCCCTCTGTAGGCAGAAAACTTTTATTTCCATTAAAAGACTTGGCATCCTTTTGTTCCTAAGACATTGCCCTGTCGTTATTTGTATAGATATCCAACTTCATATTGAGATCTGATGTATCTAATGTGTTTCTTTAAAGTGTTCCCAACGCTAACTGAATCCAACTTACGTACATATATACGTCCATAGCCTGCAACTCAGTCACCGTGTGAGGCGGCGTTGGGTCCCCCATCCCAACACCTCCCACGTTGTTGGCTGCCTGCCTATATAAGGCCGTCCGTCTCTCCAGTCTCTATATTCCCTTCCTTGCTTCGCCACGGGATTCACATCTCCCTGCTGATAACTACAGCCTTTTTATTTAATCCACGGCTTCTCCGCTGTTTTATTGTTCATTTATTACAATTATAGTTATTGTGTAGGTATTTTAGACTTACTTTACATTGTTCAGGTACCCATTTCCTTTATCATTCCAACCGCATTCCCCATTAACATGTCTATCGAGGTGATCACCATCGATCAAAGAACTGTCACTTACCGAGTGGTTTCCATGCCCGGAGATGACACCTACCTTTTCCATTCTCTGTGTTACATATTGCACAGCCATATCAGGCTCACTCTTGATATCCGGAGGAACATTGTGTCTTAGGTATTGAATGACTGGGACATATTCAAGGTGTGGACTGATGACGGTACAGGAGATAATTATACTACACAGGAGCACTATAAGAGTGAAATGCTTAAGCCCTTCACCTATGGTTCTGCATGTGAGTTGATGGCTGCCGCTGAATTGTTCGGTTGTCGCTTTCAAGTGTACCGAAATGGCCAAATATTTTACACCTTTCGACAACCGCCAATGCCTCTTAAACATCTTAGATTGACAGGTGACGATTTCAGTAGTGGACACTTTGATGTTTATGAATGTGTAAACTCTCAAAAGCTGGATTTGAAGTTATCGATGAAACCGGTTGTATGCTTACAACGCTTGACAGATGCCGAATGTCACTTCAACACAAGTCCTACAAATACTGTTGTAATTGAAACAAACCATGAAACTCAACCCGATTATGACAGCAGCAATCCAAGCTGTGACATTTGAGACAAGATTACTGTTCACATGGCCAACTGTACATTACATGCTCAAGAGTAAGCTCAGCGCACAGCTTGGTCATATTACAACCGGAGGGCTGAACTCACAATGTGGTATACAAAGAGATCCTTAACAAATAATTATTGGTATATTTTCCCTCAGTTTAAAAAGGTTTAATTTTCATCTTAATAAACATTTTAAGGCAGTTCTTCGCCGCTGCGAAGCACGGGTATTTTGCTAGTATGTTTATATATATATATATATATATATATATATATATATATATATATATATATATATATATATATATATATATATATACACACTGTGACAGATGGCCAGGACACCCCATTGACACCTGGTCCGGCCAAATTTCCATGGGCTACACACTTCTTCCCCCAAAATGCTTGGTGGCAGCCCCCCTGGGTTGCATCAGGGGCCACAGGCATGGAACTTTGGAACTCAGTCTTGTTGGGCTTCGTGGCCAATGCCAGGGGGAGCTGCATGGCTTAACGAGCCTGTGTGGGCTGGAATGCACCCACACTCAGAAGTGCAGCCTGAATTAGGTTGTCACCTAAAGCACTTCTAGGTGGGCTATAAAAGGAGCCAACAGCCACCACTTCAGGCACCAGAGTCGGGAGGAGGACAAATCTGCCTGGGAGGAGTGGAGAAAGAGGAGTAATTTTTTGGTGTTTTTGTTTGGTGTGTTTTGGGACTGTGCTGCAGCTGAGGGACATGGGGAAGACGTGATCTCTCAGCGGAAGAAAAATAACATCTTTATTTTCATTTTCACCTGTGCCTCCAGTGTCAGTCTATGTCGGGTCGGCACCAACCAAGCGCAACTGCCATTATATATATATATAAATATATATATATATATATTTATATACTGTATATACTGTATATATATATATATATATATATATTTATATATATACATACACAGACACACAAATATATATATATATATACACACACACACACACACATATATACACACATATACAGACACATACAGTATATATATACATACACACACACACATATACATATACATATATATATATATATATACACATACACACACACGTGACAATTTAATTCCTAGAATGGCCACATAGTGTCATCCATGTGCCTCGAATCTTGACAGGTGAACAGAACCAGCAGTGACAGTCAAGTTGGGACTGATTATTGTGCAAATGATCACATGGTTAACAGGGTTATTATGGGTGACGAGACATGCTGTTTCCAGTATGAACTAGAAAGAAAACTGCAAAACATGCAGTATAAAATGCAGAATTCACCGAAACTGAAAAAACACACAAGCATGGTCTTCAAGTGTGAGCATGACATCCATGCTTTTTTTAGTCACTGCCATTTCTGTTCATCTGCCAAGACTCAAGGAACACTGCTTGGCCGTTCTGGGAATTGAACTGTTGCATTTGTGTGTGTGTGTTTACTTACTTTATATATTATATAAATATATAAATAAACACACACATATACTTGTGTGTATATACTGTACCCTATAAAATGTTTTAATGTGTAAGTAAAAAAAAAAAAATGGGCGTTACAATCCTGTAACACTGTTTCACAGATTATTTCTATCTTCCAAGGGAAAATATAAGTTAATTCAACAGTCTTCTAGTATATATCCATGACTTTTAAACAAATTTGTTAAGTCTTTTTCCCCAATTGTAATAACATTTAATGCTAAAAGAACATCCTATGATTTCTGTTAACTTAGCAGTCATTGTAAACAAGTCCTTTTTTCTTATCAATAATTTAGTAATTAAAAAACAATAATATACATATATAAAGAATACATTGCACTTCATGATTGCTTTTTAATTATATTTTCTTGCTCATTACCTTATTCTAGTTAAGACTGGTAAAATAAATCTCAAATGTATTTAATGAATTTAAGAAGCACACCTATTTATTACACTAAAATATATTGTAAATTAAAACACTCCTAACATAAGACAGCCAGGAGAAAGGACATGACACTGTACTGTACTGTAAATATGACATTAAATGGTTACTTACTACACTTTAGTTTAGAATGTTCTAACATTATCTTCTTCAGCCTGCTGGTGCAAGCCTCAATACCAGTTGTACTATTAGAAGTGTTAATGAGGGTGAGGAAAACTGCTGACTTTATTGCTATGCTATTGTTGTTTATGCCCGTTACTCTGTTAGTGTCAGTGACAAAGACCATAGAGGAGATCACAGCACCTTATGAAAACTAAGACCCCTTTTAATGAAGAACTGTTTGTCACGACAAACAATATTCCCATCAACCGAGGAGGAAGACCAACAGGATGATAGAAAAGATACCTGTACTTAATATGAGTCAGGCAGAGAGGTGGTAAACAATCAGCTTGGCATTTGGGGAGAGATTCTCTTCATTTTTCTAAATGTTGCTTATTTGTATCTTTTTACTAGTGAAGAAGAGATTTATACTAGTGGTGGCAGGGAAAAAACGGATAAATAAATAATGGATTTTTGTTATGGAGATTTATAAAGGGCTTCATTTGCATGTGGGGAGAAGCTTGTGTATGCAACTAAGCTGAACTTCATTTTTCAGAAGAAAGCGTAAAGGATTGTATGGAGGATTATAATGGACAGACATGTTCAGTATTTGTGCCTGTTCAAAGCCAGACGGTGTTAAGCTGCAGGAGGAAAATAACAAGAACATGATGACAAAACTGAAAGACACTAACTTTAACACATTGACTGCTGGACCATTTATTACTTGGACGCTGCAGGATAGGTCTATGCATATGTGATGAAACATTATCTCTAGCAAAACTCATAAAAATATTTATTAAAAGGAAGCAGCAGTTTTATTATTAAATGCACCTCTGTCAAAACTCTGAACATGTAGATACATCCAATAAAAAATATAAAGAAACTGGCACCATGCAGAGTGCAGGCTTAGAAGCACATGTGTCACAACCATAACACGTTCCTTGGCACTGTCCACACTTGTTGCACACAATACATTTGGTAGATTGTAACTGTTTGAGCTCAATGGCTGGCACAATGTCTATGTAGTACTGTCCTAACAGTCACAACAAGTCGGACGCTTTGTGGTCCGCATCAGACCCAGAGCCTGCATGTTCTATATCCTCCAGCTGATTGTCACTATCTTGATCACTTGCATTATCATCAGAATATTCAGCTTGCAACAAATCTAGTTGTTGCAAAACATCAGCAGCTTTATGTCTTTTTTTGTGACGGTATAACCACAGCCTGTCTATTTGTAACACTATTTTCTGGAAGCTGTTGGCTCCAAAAGGAAAAAAATCCTATATTTATCCATTAGATGGCAGCACTGTAGCAGGTAACTGAGATGTGGAATTAGATCTTGCACATTTTCACGCTAGCTCAAACCATTGTTCTCTGCTCGGTTTTGCGAACTGGTGGCACCCAGCATCAAGGCAATGCTACTGTTCCTGTGTGGTTTCCCTTTCTTTTTTAGATCCACATCCCTGACGCGGCTTTATCAAATACTTTGAAATTAACCGAATATTGTTTATTAGTTTAAGGGATGATTGCAATTAACCTGTAACAATGGTCCACGGAATGGCAAAACTATTCCAAATACTATAGATGCTTTAGTGTTGTTACTCAAGTATTTATCCCACTGTATCTGAGTGTGGAATCACAGCTCTAAAGCAGCTGATTGGAGAGGGAATTATCGGTATACAGCAAACCTACAGATGGCTTGACATCTATTACAGAGCTGATCGTGTGGTGATTGGTTACTTGGAGAAAGAAAAGGAAGGACAGGAATTGGGGGTTAGTACGTCTGAAAGAGACAGTACTGCTGCAATAAATTATTTCATCGAAGGCCGCGCACTGCACAGCAAGCATCTTGTTGGAGGCAGGAATAATCTCTGGACAAGGCGCCCACTCGTCAATATCACTGCACCACTTTGTTCCCATGTTTAACAACATGCTTTAATTCTTATCGTCATGAAAATGATATCAAGTATACATCTTAGTATTTAAATTATTCAGAGAGCTCTAATATCATGAATGTAATGAATTCTGTGTCCTGTCGGAGGAAGAGAAAGCCCGTTTAAGAAGCACGTTGTGATTCACACACATAGAGCACATAGAAGAACAAACACAATAAAAAACATTTAACATGCTACTTTAATTACGATTGTATTTGAGAAACTAGTAAATTAAAGATTTTAATATGAAGTTTATGATGTTCTACTTTAATGAAAAAATAAACTATGTGATTAAAGTGGAAATTTTGAGATTAGAGTTCTGCGCTTTATTTCCCCACTGTGTGCCTATTTTTTTTTCTCTGTACCCTAATTAGCTTCCATATGACACTCAGACGGTGGGATACAACTCGCCTTTTCACTGTGACTCTGATATCTGACAAATTCTTTTTTATGTCAGACACTGTGCTGCGACTTTGTGAACTTGAATTTTTGAGTTTCTCCAACACTCTATGTCAGCCGATCAACTTCCTTTTGTTGTTTATACCACTGTTTAAACCAACAAATAGTACATTTTTCCTTGTCTTCACTTGGTATTCACTGAAATTCTTCTATTTTCCCCCGTGCTTTTGCCATTGCCTTTTCACAGAACACTGAGCCTAAGGGCCATTTATATTGATTTGCATATTCAAAGAGGCGTAATTCTGGGAGGAGTTAGGGGGTGGCAGCAGGCTCATGCATGTGCGTTACTTTTCACGCTAACCGGGAATTATGGAGCAGAAGAACGTGGAAGTCGACGTTCGCAACAGATTTATGCATCTGGATTTTTCTGTGTGTACACACATTTCCGCTTTTGTCTGTATGCCATGTTTTAGTGTGAATTCTATGCACGCCGCTATGCATGAGACCCCTGGTTACTATGACTAAAAAGAAGATGCAAAAATCTCAACTGAAAGGAACAGATGGGAACATGGAGTTTATCTATGGGTTAAACACAAGAGATTATACTGTATAATATGTGGATGAATAATAATGTGAAGAAACAAAGTGACAGACCCTCTGTTTTCTTGAACAGTCTTTACCCAGCAGCTACATCGTCTATACACCTATAATGGTCTACTAGGCCGGAATGAGAATGTTCATACCCTTTAGGGCTGTGTATTGCCCTGTATATAGGTCTTTGGGATATGAACTGTATCATAATATAATATAGCAATACACAAACTGGATTGTGAGACATAAAAAAGTAAAACTTGTATACAATAATTAGCTATTTCTTACTTGGAAATTTTCAGAATTACCAACCATTTAAATCTGTGATAAAAAAATACCAAATGTCTTTCTTCATCAGTGTTTCAATTCAAAAATGTCACTTTACTTGTAATGAACAGTTTCCATTTGCATGAGCACACTGCTGATGTCCTTATCATAATTAAAATTCTTTAAAAATATTAATCTGTGTTCTGGGTCAAGACAGGATCTGGTGGCAGTGACCATATGTCACTGGCAGCAGAAAAAACTTCTTTCAGATGCAACTGATGACACTGAGTATTTGTCTGCATTATTTTTCCATAATACTAATGGATTCTCCTTAGGCCTCAGTCGTGATTCTACTTTGTACAAAGCTATTTCCTAGCTAGTGCTCTTCTACTGACAAAGGTTCATCAACTGAGCAGCAGGCTGACACACAGATGTAAACAGCTGTTTAATGGTCCTTGAAAGGACCATTTATTGTCCTTTTAAGAAAGGACCCGCTGTTGGTCTCGATCAGACGATACTCATCCTCTTTGTTTTCAAGGTGAATCTCTGTCCTCATGAGTCTTCACACCACATAATCTGCCTTCTTTCCTTTGTGGGGTATAAATCAGACTGTCCAACCTGCCATGCTGTTCAACACAACTGTTTTTACGCTTGTGGTGTTTTAGGGACATGATGCATTTGATTTTTTTCGAAAATATAGGATCTACGAAATATGAAATGCAACAAGACTGGACGCAAGAAGCTGGTATTTGATACAATAAAACTGCTAGCAAATGTACAGTGTTCTTTTTCATTAGCAAATAAAGAAAGTGCACATTAATATACTGTGTAAAAATAAAGAGTACATAGATATACCTGTGTTTGTCTTAACTGTTAGTACATATACAGTATGTATTATAACTTAAATATGTACTGTACACTTATATGGATTGTTGTGCATTCTGTTTTGTTGAGAATGCATGTGATATGTGAAGATAGATACACCTACTAAGACTGACTGACATATGTTCGATTGGACGTTAGGGCAGATATAAGATAGATATCCATGACAGACATCAGATGGAAGTATGATCGGACGTTACTAGAAAGAACTCACATCGACAGATAACTGTACATGAAACTACTTAGCATATCAACAAATTATCTCTACAAAGACAGAGTTGGGTGCAATAGTAGCTGCTTAAACATAAAACAATTAAACATCTGGTATCCAATGATATACTGTATATTGAAATTCTAATACTGAAAATGGTAATAGAATTCACTGAGGTTTCTCCTAGAACAATCTGTTAGTATAACAATTTGCATTTAAATAAAACTCACCAAAAATATGATTAATCTGTTTAAGAAATGATTAATTATCAGATTTAATGATTAATTAATGTCTTATAGTAATTTGGTTTTCAAAAATACTTAACATTAAATAAAATACAAACTCACAGACATACATATTGCTTAATTTTGGTTTCATACATTTTTGGGATAAGAAGATGGACAATGTTTAAAAATAATATGTGTTGTGGAAAGCCAGAATAATGAATAGGTAAATTAAACAAATGAACCATGCATCTTAATCATAATTAGTTTTGCAAAACCCAGGGACACTGTGTGTAAGTTGAATATTTGTGCTTGAATTTTAAGCATGGGTCGCAAAACTCCCAATTGTTCAGATGTTCATTATAGGCCTAATGCCCATCAGAACCACCGATCTGCATCAGTGGTGTTCTTTACCCTTTTCCTACCATCATGCCCTTTAATTGTGTATTTTAGCAGCATGACCCCCAGCAGATGATATGTGAGCTCTTCTGGGTGCTTTTCACTTTCCAGTCTTTTGAACTTTTTAACTAAAATAAGCAGAACACTATCTCCACTGCATACAATTTTTTCAGATGAAAGAAGGTTCTAATTTCATCAAGGAGCCAAATGGAAATAATTAATGCAGACATCAAGAAACTGACACAGACAAAATTAAGGTCATTCTTAAATGGTAGTGTGTAAGTGTGATTTTTCAAAATGACTCTTTTGTCCATAGTGTGTAAGGCACGTCAAGTATCAGGAGGCATGTACTGTAGGTGAACAGCACAACAAATTCCAACAAAAAAGACTTACCTTCCAGATAGTGACGGGAGATATACTTAAGACCTTCATCAAGCAGGATCACAGGAAAGGAGAGCTTCAACACCATAACCCACTGGGGCCAGCTCAGGGGTGTCACCTGGAATATTAGCTGTTGGAAAAGGGGACAGGACACATGTGCAGTGAAAAATCACAGACAAAATAAAGCCATAACTTAGGGATGGGGCAGGTGATGACAGTGGTGCAAACTTATAGCTTCTTGCAAATTTATCAGTAAGCTAAACAAATCAAGGGAGGAAGAAGCTTTTGCAAATTTTTAAAATTCAGATTCTAAATCATCTGTTCATGAATAAATTAACTGATTAAAAACATACTGGATTGAAGTCACAACAGGATATATGTCAGCCTACACTACTCCAAAACTACAAAGGTGAGTCTTTAGAATCTGGTGACACATCTGTAAAAATTTTAATTCATAACCTAACTTTCAAAGTCTCACACAAGCGTAATGCAATTAATATTGTCAATGCTAATCGAACTCATAGCAATATACTGAAAATAGTTGAAGAAAACTGAACATTTAGGTTAGGCTAAGTTTGATCAGCTTACTGTGTTTTTGAATAATTATAAGGACGCATGGGTTGTACTCCAGCAGACTTGGCTACTGTCCTTGTGTAGTTTGCAATTTCTTTCTGCATCTGAATGTTTTTTTTTTTAGGTGTTCTTCTTGATGTCACATAAACCAAAGACAAGCATGTCACAGTGACTAGCAACTCAAATTTGGCGTTCTGTGGGTGAACCCTGCAATGGACCCCACTGAGAGCTTGTTCCTGCCTTGTGTTGAATACTTCTAGGACTTTTCTCTTTGCAAGCCTTAAATTGGGTTACACAATGGATGGAAGTTCAGATGGATATTTTTACAACATTTAAAAAAACTTTTTGTAATAAGAAAAATGGACAAATGACATTGTTTGTGTCCAAATATAAAGGGGTAATAGCTAATCTGAAGTCACATGGCAAGACATGGACAAACCCATCATGTGTTGTCATGTGAATTCAGGGAATAAAAGAAGATCTCCAGACAAACAAAGCAATATGGTAAAGCAAAGAAAATAAAGGAGAAATGATAAGAACACCTATGGTCATGAGCTATGGGTAGTGACCGAAAGAACGAGATCGCGAATACAAGCGGCTGAAATGAGTTTCCTCCGCAGGGTGCCTGGGCTTTCCCTTAAAGATAGGGTGAGAAGCTCAGTCATCCGGGAGGGGCTCAGTGTAGAGCCGCTGCACCTCCGCATCGAGAGGAGTCAGATGAGGTGGCTCGGGCATCTGATCAGGATGCCTCCTGGACGCCTCCCTGGTGAGGTGTTCCGGGCACGTCCAACCGGGAGGAGGCCCCGGGGAAGACCCAGGACACGCTGGAGGGACTATGTCTCCCGGCTGGCCTGGGAACGCCTTGGGATTCTCCGGAAGAGCTGGAAGAAGTGGCCGGGGAGAGGGAGGTCTGGGCCTCTCTGCTTAAGCTGCTGCCCCCGCGACCCGACCTCGGATAAGCGGAAGAGAATGGATGGATGGATGGATAAGAACAGTGAAACCATCTGACACTTCTGAAATGTATCATCTCTTGGTTGGTCCAATATATTTCTCTTTTTAACAGTATTCCTGTGTCAAATGTTGAAAGATTCAGAATATGGACACCACAATTTTTGACTCTTAAAAAAACAATAGGAAAAAAATGATCCGCAGTTGGTTCATCTTCACTAGTTTACTCTCTGATATGAAATTGTTTGAAAAACTCTACTAGTGCTGTGTAAGAATGTATTCCAGTGATCCATGATGCTTGCTTCCACTGTGTGGACAGGTCAAACAGTTGACATATTCTGGTGTTGGCCTTTTTAATATTCTAAAACCATGTTATCATGTTGCTCACTCAGCTTTGTGGCTGCCCTCTCTTGATTTCTAGTAGCTTGAAACTCCTACTGCTGATCTTGATGTGCATCTGTATAGAGCAGCAGAGCAATAAAGAGAGTAGTGTACCTTGGGATGTTGTCAGTCAGACAAGACCCTAAATGACATCCAACACATTAACTAGTAGTGACTGACCTTCCCACCACAGATATGGCGTGCCGATAAAACAGAAGAGAAGGCCACATCAGGCTGTCAGGAAGCCTGGAAATATTAACTGCAATTAGAGATACTGTGCTGCTCATTTGAGGCCTTGCCTCTTAAAAGCCACACAGAGCTTTGCAGACCAATGACAATAAAATGCTACCCGTACAGCTAGAACGATCTCCAGGACTTGAGTCAAAAGTGACCCCTTGATTGAGTTTTAAACTTGCCACATATAAGAATGACTTTAGAGGAACAGCTTACAGTAGATTAGAAGAAGAAGTAGAAGAAGCCAGGAATATGAAAGACAAATGTGTGGCGGCAAGAAAGAGGACCTTTAGTGAAACCTTGAACAACAGCAAGTGCTGCCACTCACTTAAGGAACAACATATTCTGGTAGCCAGCTGAATTTATTTGTTGTTATCCTATATATGTTTTCCTTTGACACATGAATTGTTCCTTTGTTTATTCCTGATATACATTTAGTGTCTAATACATACAGGCTTTGAGAAAATACATTTTATATTTTTATTTTGTTCAACAACACTTTTTGTTAACATTTGCATTGAATTTAACTTCTGTGGTTTAATTTGAAGTGTGAAGAGATCAGTGGAAGCAAGGCCCATGTAACAATTCTATCCTATTTGGAGAAGGAATGCTCACCCACAGTAATAACACGATGCAAAGAAAAACACTTAAAATAAGGAAGAAACTAAAGGCTGCATTTTTTCCTCTTGACATTCTATACTTGAAAAGCTAAATTTAAAGGTCTATTCATCCATGATAACACTCACTTAATTCCACTCAGGGCTGAGGGGCCAGAACCTCTCTTGGCAGTATGTGGCACAAGGCAAGGATCAATTCTGTATGGGGTCCCATGTAATTACTCTAAGGCACACAATCACACTCAATTCACACCAGACTAATTCTGACTCACTAATTAACAGAGCACTGATGTCCTTGGGATGCAGAAGAGTGGTGTAACCAGGAGTAAAAGCCATGTACACTCGTGGAGAAAGTGCAAACTGCACTCAGGCAGTGATTTGAACCTGAGAGTGGAGCTGTGAGAGGTCAGTTCTATCCACCATCTGTCTGATATTCACTTCTGTAGGCTGGGCAGGATGACTGAATATTCCATTTTTGCATTGACATTATACGAATCTGGGTGGCACAGTAGGTAGTGCTGCTGTCTCGCAGTTAGGAGACCCAGGTTTGCTTCCATGCGTGGAGTTTGCATGTTCTCCCAGTGTTTGCGTGGGTTTCCTCCCACAGTCCAAAGACATGCAGGTTAGGTGCTTTGGAGATTCTAAATTGTCCCTAGTGTGTGCTTGGTGTGTGTGTGTGGGTGTGTGTGTGTGCTCTGCGGTGGGCTGACGCCCTGCCTGGGGTTTGTTTCCTGCATTGCGCCCTGTGTTGGCTGGGATTGGCTCCAGGAGACCCCCGTGACCCTGTAGTTAGGATAAAGCGGGTTGGATAATGGATGGATGGATGGATTATAAAAACCAACTCTCTATACGTAAAATCCTAAGCCTAAAAGTGCAACGATTTTATGTGACCTTTTTTGTCACGCTTTAAATGGGGCTTATATTAAAACCAACATATATATGTTCGGGATCATTCTTTTCAGAATTTATCAACCTTTAATGTGATATTCTTAGATTTTCAGATTCGTATTACATTTTTAAATTATAAACTAAAAAATATCAAGAACTCACGTTCCGGCGAGACGAGACTTTGTGCCAAGAGATTTAACCACGCCCAGGGCCAGAAATAAAACACAAAGAGTAGGACAGCTACTGTACAGGCTTTTAAATGTTTGAAACGCTGCACGAGATGCAGATCACACGGCACGACAGCAGCAGCAAGCCAGCAGCTGATCAAGCAAAGAGGAGGTAAAAAAAAAAACAAACTGTATTTGTTTCCCATTGTATAACCGTTTAAGAGGGGGTTTCGGAGGAGGGACTGCATCTAATTGGGGTGCATTTATCCCCCCTCTTCACAACGCAAGCGGCAGAGATCCGAACTGACTGGCCCGTAGCGCAGGCCGGGGGGGTTGGCAAGCGAAGTGAGCAGGGGGCGAACCTCCTAGTAACACTACACAAAAGAGATTTTGCTTCCTGAATACTTTGGGTGTGGATTTTGGATGATCACAAAAATCGCCTTTAAATTTTTCTATAATGTACTATTTTATTGCAATCAATAAAAAAAGTATAATTTTCTTTGATATTATAAGTATGCATATATAGCACAACTACAGCATCTGTGGTGATCTATAAGTACTGGTACTGCTACTAGCAATGTACAGTAGCTCATATTTAACAAATAAGCTTTTTAATTTGCGATTGGGACAGCCGTTCTAAAGAGTCACATAACATTAAAAAGAAACTGCTGCTCTGTGGTTAGAGGGCAGAATACTGTGGCACATAAACCACTCACTGACTCGGCAAAGATGTTTGCACTTTTCGTCACATAAAACTTGAATTGCAAAAAAAAAAAAAAAACTGTGAAAGAAGATTTCGATTTTGATGTTTCTACGAAAAATTGATAAAAAAAATGACGGCAGACAGATTTGTGGGTCTACATTACATACACATCATCAACGACAAGTGGTTCAAAGATCTGCAAGTGGGGCCACAGGAACTCACATGGAAGGCGTTCAAGGATATTCTTGAGAATTTTTTTGGAAATTGCACAGCACCAAACAATGTCCAGCTAGTTGACAACATGCTTCTAGCATACAGAAACATGAAATACAACATGTCGCTAAAGATTCATTTACTATATTCACACTTGGGTTTCTTTCCTCCTAATCTTGGTGTAGTAAGAAACAAACAACGTAAAAGATTTCACTAGGACATTGCAATGACGGAAAAGTGGAATCTATCAATGTTGGCTGACTAGTTGGACACAAATGAAAAACAGCAGATCAGCAACAATATAATCTCAGCACAATTGAACTAATCAAGCTGTCAGCATCATTAAGCAAGTAAACATGCTAAATTGAATACGTTATGTTTGTGTTTAGCATGAAGTGGTCTCCCATAATCATCAAACAAGACATAAAACTTTTGAAGAAACCAAAAAGGTTGTCCAGTGTAGTCACTATTGCCAAAGCAGAACACGCATGCATGCATACACACACACACACACACACACACACCCACACACTATAAAATAAGACCTTGAAGGTGGAATGTATTTCCAGGAATGTTTGGTATTATCTGAAATAGTTGTGCATGTTCTGAAATAGTTTATTTACATATAATAATAAAATACAGATTTGCTCTATCAGGTTGTACACTTTGGTTAATATGTATGTATGTAAAATTGTTTACTTTACAGTCTCATAAATCTTAAGTTTTTTGCACTTTTAGGAAAAACTAAACAAAACATGAGCATGAATACCTGAAAATTAAGTGTATAACAAGTTCCCATTTAACAATCTCTTTGTCAAGTCCAATTACATCGTCTGCCTCTGAGCTGTACTTACAGGTAGTGGTTCAATGTAGAGGATGAGGAAGTGCAGGGACATTGACAGGATGATGGCCCCCAGCAACCAAAAGTTCACCCATGGTGGCATTCTCAGCAGGGATTGATTCTCAGATAAGCTAAGCAAAATAATAATAATAGCAAAGTCAGTTTTGCAAGGTTTTCACAACTCACCCCTGCAGCAAACAGCAAAGAGTGAAAAAAAAAAAACATTTATAAGCATTATCGAGTGTTAACTGGAAAAGAATTTTGACCTCACAATCAAACTGCCAGTTGAAAATGTAACAGTACCAAAATAAACAAGAATGATGCCTGTATAAAAATGGTCTCAATTTAACCATATTTTCTACAGATGCTATGGGGAGGCTGTATGACTAACAATCAAATGAATAACCTTTGTCATCATATATTGAATTGGCTTGTTGTCCAGATATGTAATCTCCTGCAGCTATGATATGTAATAAAGTAAAAAGAGCAACAGAAGCAAGTATGCTGTAATGAAACAAACTTTCCTACATTAATCTACCAGACATTACACTACCTTTGATGTTTTTTTTTAATGAAATAGGAGAGTCTTAAACTTTAGTATTGTTAATAGGAGGAGTGCATATGAGTACAGTGATTCTTAAGCCAGTGACTACTTCATTTATTTATGAAAGCGGCTGTTGGAAGGCATTTAGGAGCAAGGTTGGCACCAAGTCAGGATAGGACAGAGACTATACAGGACTCAAATCCACCAAGAACTTTAGCCGCTAATACCAGGCCAAATCAGAGTTGCTAATGACCCTGGTATTCATGTATTTAGCACATGTGATGAACCAGAGGCAAGGGTACACAAGAAGGATGTGCGAACAATACTGAGACTTCGACCAGACTGGAAACAAACCCTCGTCCCGGGATCCATAAGGCAGCAGTACTAACTGCTATACTGGTGTGACTTCCTTTACATCCTTCTATAACTCTGTGAAGGCCAGTGTTGTGCTGGGCTGGTAACATCACTTCAAGAGAGGCCCACCGAATCAACAAACTAATTAAAAGGGCAGGCTCAGTTCTGGGACACACTCTTGACCCCCCGGAGGTCATATTGAAGAAGAGCATTAAAACAAAACTGAGTGTCATTATGAACAATGCTGCACATTCTCTCTCTGACATACTAACACTGAGGACTTTCAGCCAATGAATCATTCAGCAGTAGTGTGTCAGGAAACGCTACTGGGGGTCCTTCATACCTATGTTTGTGCACCATTATAATGACTCATTTTACCTACTCTCTTATCACCATTCAAGGTTAGCTTTCTTGTTTGGTGTTCTTTGCAATTCTTTTGTATGTAATTGAAGGGGGTGTTGTTGTTTGTTTGTTTTAAAACCTCTTCGGCTTCTGAAACAGCTCAGTTTCCCTCTTAGCAAAACAAACTTATAAACTAACTAAATAACTATGTTATCTATCTATCTATCTATCTATCTATCTATCCTCACTTAACGCATACCAGGCAGAATTCAAAAGACAGGACGCTTTACTTTTTTCAAGTCATAATAAAACTTGAAGGTGAGATAGTGAGTAGGGCACTGTGGTACAATGGTCTCCACCTGGGCACTGTCTATGTGGCGTATGCCTGTGTCTGTGAAGACTACCATCCAGATATTCTTGTTTTACACTCACATCTAAAAGATGTGCCAGCAGGTTAATTGGTGGCTCATGTAAGTGTGTGCGTGAGGGTACCACCATAATAAACTGTTATCCAGTTGGACCCTCCCAGAGCTGCTCAATTAGACATTGACTCCCTACAACGCTAAACTGGATGAGCTAGAGGAAAAAAAGATTAAATGATGGGAAAGATCTTGTTGTCTGTCTCTGTCTTCTCCTCATTTTATTTGACAGAGTGTTTGGCACTGGTGTGACTGTGACGGTGATTCTACGAAGCACTGATACATTTTTGTCAGAAAAGGAGGTAACTTTTCAAGAAACAAGACTCATGAAGAAATCAGACTGAACATGAAAACATCTTTTTCAGTATTTAAAAAAAAAATGACCATGCCACAGAAATTGATGATACACATACTAACCTATTGAGAGCATTAAACATCTCTATTGTGACCAGAACTGACAGGGCCATAGTCGTTGGGTAGCGTGATTCGAAAATCTCACAATCAATTCCTGCAAACACTGGGTTGTCTTCTGTGCACTGCATGAACTGTCTCTGTGAAAAAGAGTAAAGAGAATTTTGAACAAATTTAGACAGCTGGCAGACACGCATCCTGCATTTTAGTGATTAACAACATCATGTTTTTCTAAAGGCTTAAATCTCAACTTCATTTCCTTTTGCATAATCTTTGTTTTAAATGGAGTGCATGACAAATAAATAAGGCTAATGTGGAGAAACAAGTGATAGAAAGAGCTACAAAAACATAGATAGGAAAGAGTAAACTGGAAAAAATGAGTATTTACCAGCTGATAGAAGGAGACCTGTGGTCCTTCTTCATCAAATAAGAACCACCACATAGCTGCGCCAACAGTTCCTAAGCCAACATATCCTGCAAGATATAGGAAGGACAACAGTGAGTCAGTACACCACCAACGCATCCTGTACACCAGGGGTCCTTAATAAGTGGGTAGAGGTGCCATGACACTCAAGTAAATCCATAAATTCCTTTCTTCTGTAGGCGTAACCGGGGCACATCAAAAAAGTTAAGAATGAGAAATGATTACTATACTTTATCAATGTTAATCAATGGCATATCTAAGAAACATGTGCTGGTCATATTGACAAACTTTTTCATTTTAAAGATAGCTAATGCCTTAAGCATTTGTCTTTCACAGAATATAAAGATGAATTTAGCATAACGTCAGCACTCTTCTCCTTCCTTGTGGAGCTGCAGGGGATCTGCAGCATTAACTAACCTTTCCTAAACTTAGAAGCAACAATGTCTTTGAAACATCTTAAATTAAACTCAGTTCAGCAAGAACAAAAAGGTACAGTGGGTGGCAGTATAGTGTAATTATATTTTAAATCAGATTTTCTCCAGTCTTTACATCTTAGTTATGATATAAACAAATGCTGGAGAGCTTAAAATCTCTAAAGGCCTAACTATACAGTACAGCTCCATCCATCTATCCTCAAATTTTCTGAAATGGTTTACATTATTATCTCTGTTTGGCTTCATTAATGGTAGAGATTCACATTCTGAATTTTCTCTGACTGTAAAAACTGGCTTCATGTTTTTAAGTATTAAATGCACGTGTCACATTTGAAGTCTACTGAGCTTTAGAGGAGTGCTAGAGGTTACATTGTGCCTTTAGATTAATAGTTGACCCTGATTTCTTAATTTCTAATTTCTCCACACTGGGTTAAAAAAGAATTTGGTAATGAGTGAAGTGTTTCATTTCCATGTAGAATAGAATTGTGAGACATGTTCAATAATTTCTGTTCTCTTAAGCCCATTTAGCAGTTTAACAGTTTGCAACCCACAACTGACAACTCAGGTACGTCTTGCAGTTTCACACTTTATTGCAGATGCAGCAACTTGCCTGTTGTAAATTTTTATGAAAGAGTTAATCTTTTTTATTCCTCTGTGTTGTATATTTGCCTTATGGCTGTGCTAAATGCTACACCAATCAGAACACGAATTACACATTTAACCTGAATTGCATCTTGTAGGATCCTGGTCTTCTTCTGTCATATGCCTTGGAGTAACTTTGAATATAACCCATCATATCTGCACTCAGGACTTCTTTATATCACCTTGAAAAAATGTCACAGCTCAACTGTGCCTTCTCTACTCTGATGTACTGATGCAGAAATCCTCTGCCACACCTTCACTATTGCTATAATACTCTTTCGTTGGTCTTCCTCTTGAGAGATTATTAAATTACAGGTGGGGCAAAACATGCCTACCAAAGTCCAACCTTCAATCAACTTCAATGAACATATTGCCATTCAACAGGCTCAACAACAGCGGTATCCTGTCTAAAATAAGACTAAATTTAAAACTTTCACTACCAAATTTTGAAACTGACTGTTAGGTAATCACCTCTTAAACATAGACCCAAAATATACTGAATATCCACACTTCTTCCTCTACTTTTGGCTGCTCCCGTTAGGGGTCGCCACAGCGGATCATCTTCCATATCTTTCTATCCTCTGCATCTTGTTCTGTTACACCCATCACCTGAATCTCCTCTCTCACCACATCCATAAACCTTCGCTTAGGCCTTCCTCTTTTCCTCTTCCCTGGCAGCTCTATCCTTAGCATCCTTCTGCCAATATACCCAGCATCTCTCCTCTACACATGTCGAAACCAACGCAATCTCGCCTCTCTGACTTTGTCTCCCAATCGTCCCACTTGAGCTGACCTGGCATGCAGTTCAATGGTAGTAGTAAAAGGAAAGCTTCAAAAAACCTGGGGCCAATGTATAAATGGTGTGTAAGCACAAAAATGGTGCGTACACCTGTTTCCACACTCACATTGTGATGTGTAAAAACTAAACTTGGAGTAAAATTACGCAAATTTTCACGGCAGCCTCACACCATGCTGGTGTACTATTCTGCTCGGTTTTGTGAAAAGGCGGCACCC